>NW_027528345.1:2368453-2398436 GCF_008692635.1 Crocuta crocuta
GCACCATGCCTTTATTCACTAAAAAAAAAAAAAAAAAAAGAAAAGAAAAGAAAAAAGAAAAAGAAAAAAAGAAAAAGGTAGCTTTTTGTGTTTGTCTTGGCTTACATCCAACATTTGTTCCAGAATAGCCTAGGTTAAATTATGCCTTAGCTTACTGCTAGGAAACAACATTTTTGCTTTTGAAGAACTTAATATTTAAGACACAATATATTTTCTTCCAGATGATCTTAGCTACCGCTGGCTTCTAAATGAATTTCCTGTATTTATCACGATGGATAAACGAAGATTTGTGTCTCAGACAAATGGAAATCTCTACATTGCAAATGTTGAGGCATCAGACAAAGGCAATTATTCCTGCTTTGTATCCAGTCCTTCTATTACAAAGAGTGTGTTCAGCAAATTTATCCCACTCATTCCACTACCTGAACGTAAGTATTTTGTTTTTACAGATTGTCTGCTTATGGAGTGCTTACAATATGAAAAGAAATATCCAGTGGGAAGATTAGTTGGGTGCCCAGTCAGGGCAAACACAAGATATGTAAACAGAAGACTTTGAACGTTTTGGTCATTCCTTAGTTTTTTGGATGGAAATTTACATGCTAAAAGGGCCCTAAGATGGTCCAGGTTAAACTGGTTGCTTCTAGTTCAGAGAATGTGTAGGGTACTGATTCATTAGCCCAATATCCATATATTGGTTACAGTGGGAATCCCTGGCCTCTGCTTTTTTTCTCATGTTCATGCATACATTTTGGTAACCTCATGAAAGACAACAAATTCTTAGATCAAAACAAGCTATAGTGATTATAGAATTGGGAAATAAAATACAGTTTTATTATTTTGATACTTTAAGAAACTATTTACAAGGAGCAAATAAGCATATGAATTGCCTTTCTGCTATAAGTAAGTAGCATGGGGTATCACTACGTGACGTCATATTTGATGATCACCTATAGACCTGAATGGTTTTTCCAAGATTCCAATTGAACTACATTCCTTTTTTAATGCATCACTTCCTAAGAGAATCAGACTTCAACATTTTGCTTACTTCACATTGTTTTTAGCATAGTCCTTCTGTTACCACTCACATCAGGGAGTTCAGGCTTCTGAAGAAATACTGGGTATTGTTGTTCACAGACCTAGGTCTGGTTCTTGTCTCTGCTCTAAGTAGGAAATGAGGCAAATGTTATCATATCACTGTAATTGCATTTTTCTACTCAAGATTGTGGTCATGTAGTTGATATTCGATAAATATTTTTTGCTTTCTGGCTCTTTTTTTCTCTCCACGATCTTGGGAGATACTTGAGATCTACTACTTCACGGAATCATAAGGAGCCAGCACATGAAAACTTCTATAAGTTCCTTTCCTAACTCTACCCCAGAAGTTCATCTCATCTATTTATTTTTTACTAACATCTCTGAAAGAAGTGTTTCTCTTCCTGTTCTAGTTAATTCCTCCAGTTGCACTGGTTCACTTACCATTTGATTCATTAAGGTCTTCACTATATCACTTATTTCCTGCTTTTTTTTTTCTGAATCCTTAAACCCTCCTCCATTCCTTTCCATCTGTTATTCTTCTGTATTCAATGCAAACAATCTTGCCAATTTTTTATTTGCTAAAGCCAAAGTAAATTTTTCAGTTCTGATTCTGTATGAACTTTGACACTGTTGATCTCCTATGCTTCTCTTGAACTCTTCTTTCTTTTCCTAATTTTCCCAACTCCTGCCCTTCCCTTATCTCCCACCTGCCTCTCTGACAAATTCTATGCAGCATCCTTCCCCAGATCTTCCTCCTTCTTATATTTCTCTTTAATCTTCTTTCAGATATTCTTATTCTTATTCTTTATGCCTTTCCACAGCAGCCTTCTGGAGATGAGTCCATATTCTTGTGTCCGAAACTTTTCTCTTTGTTTAGGACTTAATTCTACCTACCTCCTAGACTTATCATACAGAAGGTTTTTGACAATGTGAAGCTCAAAATGTTCAAGGCAAATTTGTCATCTCATCTCTAAAATTTCTGGTGTTCTTCATCTCATTTGGTAATATTGTCCTATCTCTACTATCTCAGGATAGCATTTTTAATCATCAGCTCCTTTCCTCCACTCATCCTCCAGACAGCTAATCCAGTGGTCTCCAATTAGTATATAAGCACTTGGGAAGTTTGTGGAAATATGAATCCCATTCACTAGGACTGGGATATGATCTAGGAATTTGTAGGTTCAGCAAGCATCCCAAGAGATTATGCTGAACTGGGTCTTTTATCTACACCTTATGAAAACATTGACTCAAAAGGCAGTCCTGTTGATTCTGCCTCTAAAAGACAGGTTGGATTAATTTTTTTTTTTTTCCGTTTTATTCCCACTGCTCGAGCCCTCCTCTGTTTGGCCTGAATTAATGACACGGCCTTCCTTAAATCTCTTCTATAATTCTCTGCTCCATGTTCCATTCTTTAAAACTTCCAACATTTTCTACTTAAATCAAAGGTAATATTCATATAAATTCTATTTCCCAAACCTGCTGGCTGTTACCCAGGAAGGAAATTATTCTCAAAATGTTTAATGTCACAGTTTCAAGCCTTCTAGGTGATAGATTCAAGCTCATCTTCAACTACATATATTTTGACATTACTTGAATTCCTAAACTTAAAAAAATTCCCTGCATACTCCTGAAACTTTGTCTTAATATACTGTTTCCTCTAGCCTGAACTGGTCTGGTGAATTCGGCTGCTCTTCATGCCTGAAATTCCCTTCAACAGTCGTCCTTAGCTGCCACACTTTCAGGCCATTTATTTTTGTTTTGGCTTATATTTTCAGTCATTGTGTATGTATTTGTCTCTCTAGTATTAATTAAGTGCAAAGTACACACTCATACTGCAATCTTAAACCATGGATTTTGCTTTTCTGAGCCTGTTTCTGCCCCTGTAAGATTAAGGGAATAATGCATCTCTCAGTACAGTTGTGCACAATATATTCAATAAAATAACTATACTGGTAAGCAGAGTGATGTCTAAATAAACACTTTTCTTCTTTCCCTCTCTCCTTCCCACTTTTCTTTTTTTTTTTAATTAAAATTTTTTTTTTTTTTTCTGAGAGAGAGAGACAGTGTGAACAGGGTCAGAGAGAGACACACACACAGAATCTGAAACAGGCTCCAGGCTCTGAGCTAGCTGTCAGCACAGAGCTCAATGCGGGGCTCAAACCCATGAACCGTGAGATCATGACCTGAGCCAAAGTCGGACACTTAACCGACTGAGTCACCCAGGCACCTCTCCTTTCCGCTTTTCAACTTATTTCCCTTTTACCTTCATCTCTGTATGCATGTCTTTCTTCTTTTCTCCCTCTTTTCTTGCCTGGCCTCTTTCTTTTACATTCTTCTTTCTTCTTGCCATACTGCTCCCTCATTTCCTTTGTTCTTTTTCTTCCTTCCTATGTCCCATTTAGCACCTGGCACAATGGTTTACATATTTTTTGATGCTCTGTAAAGACTTCTTGAATTTTCTTTAGTGAATTGAATCAAATTACTTACGCAGCTTCAGAATGAGTCAAAATGACTGGAAATGCTTGGTGAAATTTATGCTATATACGTATTATGCATAAACAAATAAATCTATGCATTGTGATGCGATCAGGTATTTCCCAGAACTTGAGAAATGTCTTCCATACTAAAGTAATTCTATCAAAATCACAATATTGAAACAAACTCTATTCATTCTGCCTAGTAATGAGTGGATGTTGTATTTTTCTTAATATTAGGAACAACAAAGCCATACCCTGCTGATATTGTAGTTCAATTCAAGGACATTTATGCATTGATGGGCCAAAATGTGACGCTAGAGTGTTTTGCCCTTGGCAAGTAAGTATACCTATATTTTTTATTAACATATATAGAAATATATTAATTTCTGTACTCTTTGAGGAAATGATGTAAATGTTTAGCTATAGACAAACAAAGTAATTTACTTTGAAGTGTCGTGGACCCTTAGCTTTTGTTATCTCCTATTTAAAGTCCCGTTCCTGATATCCGATGGCGGAAGGTCCTAGAACCAATGCCAAGTACTGCTGAGATCAGCACCTCTGGGGCTGTCCTCAAGATCTTCAATATTCAGCTAGAAGATGAAGGCACATATGAATGTGAGGCTGAGAACAATAGAGGAAAGGATAAACACCAGGCAAGAATTTATGTTCAAGGTAGACATGTTATTTTAATTTTCTGTAAATTGCATCAGTATCTTATTTATAGCCATTTCCATACTTGAAAAGCTAGTATATAATAGTTTAAAAACAGTGATATATATTATATTATGCAAAAAGGCGAAATATTTATCTTGGCTAATGAAGTCACAAATATGGCTTATAGAAGTTATAAACTTCTGTTAACATCATAATAAAACGAATGGATTGATAGTAGTGTTTTTGATAATATTCTGAAAATACAATGAATGTAATTCCTTGTTTTTTCCTAATGCCTTTTTATTTGTGGAAGAAACTATGCATTATTCAGTCTAAGCTGCTGACTTGAACACTCGAGTATGCTTCAAAATCACCTGGAAGGCTTGTTAAAACACAGATTGCTGGTTCCCAGAGTTTCTATGTTGGAAAGTTCTACTTGGGGCCCATGAGTTTGTATTGCTAACAAGTTCCTAAGAGATGCTAATGCTACCAGACCAGGAATCACAGTTTGAGAACCTCCTTTTTTCCAAAAAAGGAACCATTTTTTGATGCCATTTTCTTGGCACAAGTGTTTGATTCAGACACATACATATAAACTTATGTTTAGAGGATAGAATGTTGTTTTTCAGGGAATACTTGAAACTTTTCAGGCTGAAATCATTTCTATACAGTTGCACAACATAAAACTTAAAAGATCACATAAACGAAGTAAACTAAGTACACAACTAAGTAAATGTCTAAGGCTTCAGTAAGCCCATTCATTTAAAGGATAAGCATACATTGAGTGTCTACTCAGAGGCATACACTGTGACGGGAACAAGTAGAGCTACATAAGAGAAATACTCTGTCATTGAGGGATTCATACTGTTTTCTTCCTATATATAATATCTCCACATTTATACCAGTATACACAAGCAAATGAACATATGCCTCCACACGCATGTGAGAGTGCACTATGGAAATTTACATAGGATATTGATAAAATGCCTGGTGAGGGATACTTTAGCCACACTGAGAAGATGGATGATAGGAAAAGCTTGAGATGCCCCTAGCCAAACTGTAATATCAGAATGGGGAAGGGGCATGGTGGCCCCTACCCAGACCCCAGGGCCCTGTCTATACAGGGATGAAGTAAGTGCCTCCAATGACTTTGCACGTGAATTCTCACCACCACCATCCCATAGAATTCACCAGATTAGGCTTCTCTCATCACCTGAAAGTTAACACCCACACAGCTCTGCACGTGTCCTGCTCAGTCTCTGTCTCCTCCCCATCCCTAACTTCTGAAACCTTTGCACTATGCTTTCTACAACTCATAGGCTGTTATCATAACAGTCCCCTATATTCTCAACTTCTCTGTAACTTCTATTCTGAACTTCTCACCTTACCTAAAACATGGTTCTCCCTTAAAGATGCTGCTTCCCCTGCAATCCTCTCAGGCAGTGGCTAGTTTTTTTCCACAGCTCTCATTGCGTTTGACTTGACATATACTTGCTCATCTTTCTCCTTACCCTATTTCTAGACTACCTTCCATCTCTTTTCCTTTAAATGTCCACTTAACTATCTGTCAAGACAAACCCCCTCACTCCTCTAAAGATTTTGCTCTTAGCAGCTCTTACAAACTAGAGCACTACTTTTGACATTCTTAATGACTTTATCAAAATCAACTTAGACTATGATTATCTGTTAGTAGTTTTGCCTCTCAGTTCTATTGAACTCCTCTTCCCTAATGATCTTGTCCATCAACCTACCTGAGCACCCCATTCCCATGGCCACATGTCAGACCTCAATGTTACAAAAAAGTACAACCCCTTTATTATTTTAATGTTTATTTATTTGTTTTGAGAGGGGTGTGGGTGCAGAGAGGGAGAGAGAGGGAGAGAATCTCAAGCAGGCTCTAAATTCAGCATGGACCTGATGTGGGGCACAATCTCATGATCAACTGTGAGATCATGACCTGAGCCAAAATCCAGAGTTGGACACTTAAGGGACACCTGGGTGGCTCAGTCACTTAAAACTCCGACTTCAGCTCAGGTCATGATCTCACAGTTCATGGGTTCAAGCCCCATGTTGGGCTCTGTGCTGGCAGTTAGCTCAGAGCCTGGAGCCTGCTTTGGATTCTGTGTCTCCCTCTCTCTCTGACCCCCTCCTCTGCTCACGCTGTTTCTCTCTCTCTCTCTCTCTCTCAGAAATAAATAAAAAATTTAAAAATTTTTTAGAAGAGTTGGACACTTAAGAGACTGAGCCATCCAAGCGCCCCTCAAAAATTATAATCCCTTTATAATCTCAATTTCACACATTTCTCTCAAACCACTACCTCCTATCTTTCTAGTTCAGTCTTTCTAATATGCTTTGACTCTACCAGGAACTATAATCAATTAATGTAACAATGATTTATCATTCTTTCACTTCCCCTGACCTCCACCCATCTCTTCCCTAAATCTGTGACTATTCATTACTGTTCCTCTTCACTCTTCCACAACGCACTCACCACTCTTACTTTGTCTTACTGCCTTTGTAAAAGGCTAACCCTGGAAAAATCTAGGTCTCTGCCTATCAGTGCCTGAACCCAGGGGCTTGAATGTGACTTGAGATAAACATCACCATGCTGATAAGATCATTTTGAATTATTCATCACTAACTTCAAGTGGGCCCTTAGTGTTGCCTGGCAATTATACTATAACTCCACAGGCCCATTTACTCTCTGTCTCATAGATGACCTACTAGTGCCTTCACATTTCCTTCAAATCCTAACGCCTCCTCCTTCAGCCTTACTCTCAGCTGATAACTTGGCTTCTTCTTTCACAGAGAAAATGAAAGATCAAGTTAGAACTTCCCCAAGCTCCCACCCCACATCTATCCAATACTGGTATCTTTACCCACATCTCTTATTGCTCTGGGTTCAGCTGCTATCTGAGGTCAACACCTCCACTCTGTGCTTGATTCTACCCTCCTACTTACTCAAAGCTGTTGCTCCCTCTCCATTCAGCAGAAGTAATCATTTTTCTTCAATGGATCATGCCCATCAGTGTATAGTGTCTCTTATTTCTGATTTCCTTAAAATCTTTTTAACTCTGGCTGCTACCCCATCTCCCTTCTTCTTGTGTCCCCTAAAAGGTAATAAAGATCTTGACAGATTTGTCTATACTTACGTTGTCTTCAATTTTTCTTCTTTTTAAAATGCACTCTGATTTGACTTTCATACCTTCCTCTCTGCTGGAATCTCTCTTGTCATGATCACCAGTGACGTCATGTTGCTGAAGCCAGTGGCCACTTTGCAGCTATGTCTTACCTGACCCGGCAGCAGCCATCTCCCCTGTTGATTGTGGGCTCATCCATTGTCCACTCTCTGTGCTTGGCATCTGGAACCCACACTTGGCTAACATCCTCGTACACCACTTGCATTCTCCTCCTCAATTCATCTGCCTTTCAAACATGGGAGCAATCAGGGTTTGTCTCTGAAAGTCTTCTCTATTTCGATTACAACCCTGGTGATTTCATCAATGATCATGGCTTTAATTAGGCTCTATACCTGAAAATTCTGACCCAGATACTTTCCTGAAACTCTAGATTTGTATATTCCATACCCCAACAAAATTCACTTGATAAATTTCAAGTATACATGAGTGGCCTGAAGAGAGGAAAATTCTGCATAGACTCTTACATTATATTTTTTAAACAAAGCTGTCATTCTACCAGGTTTCTAGTGCTTATAGATTTGTTTTTATTCAACATATTAAGAAAGCTACAATCTAGGTTCTTAGCAGAGTAAGTTCTAAACTGTCTAATATCTAATTTATTAGAAGAATCAAGGTGACAGCAGACATTTATAAGGGAATTTTATTAAGAGCACTATTATTGTTCCTTTACTAATGAACCACACTCAGTAATGAAGCACACTCAGTTGTAATCTTTTGGTGTAATCAAACAACCATAAGTTTTCATAATTAAATCATAGATAGAATGCATCAAACGGATTCAATTATTTATTCTTCTCATTGTATTTTTTAACGTGATATCTTATGTGTTAGAGGCCATGGAATGAAGGGTTCTTATATTCCTGTTTTATGTATTGCCAAGATTGTCTACAAAATAAAACCTCTCTCAATTAACATTCTTATTAATATTTAATTTTTATAACTGTCTACATATGTTACCAAAATGTAATGATAAGTGGAAATATATTAAATCAGACTATTGTACTATAAATACACACACACATATAATCTTGATGGGGTTCAGTGAGATCCAAAAATTTTTTATGTTCTTTTTTATTTATTCGCATTAAATACTTTCTATGTGTATATTATTTTATCATAAAATTAAAATACCAATGTTTCCTTTTTTAAAGAAAATAAAATGCTACCCTCCACTCACAATTCTTTCTTCCTATCTCCTTTATTTTATAGGAGTTTATTTACCTACATTTTATTTATTTATTTATTTTAATGTTTATTTATTTTTGAGAATGAGAGAGGGAGCACAAGTGGGGGAGGGGCTGACAGGAAAGGGGACTCAAAATCTGAAGGATGCTTTGTGCTGATAGCGGAGAGTCTGATTCAGGGCTTGAATTCAGGAACCATGAGACCATGACCTGAGCCGAAGTCAGACACGTAACTGACTGAGCCACCCAGACACCTCTACGTACATTTATTTATAATTTAAAAAATTTTAATGTTTATTTATTTTTGAGAGAAAGACAGAGAGTAAGCAGGAGAGGGGCAGAGAGAGAGGGAGACACAATTTGAAGCTGGCTCTAGGCTCTGAGCTGCCAGCACAGAGCCTGATGTAAGGCTTGAACTCACAAACCACGAGATCATGACCTGAGCCAAAGTTGGACACTTAACCAACTGAGCCACCCATTTACCCCAAAACATTGTTTTAAAATGTTGCAGGCAAGAGATTTTAAATTTTCTTAATGTTTATTCATTTTTGAGAGAGACAGACAGACAGAGACAGAGTGTGAGGGGGGAGGAGCAGAGAGAGAGAAAGACACAGAGTCTGAAGCAGGCTCCAGACTCTGAGCTCTGAGCTGTCAGCCCAGTGCCTGATAATGGAGCTTGAACTCACAATCTGTAGGATCATGAGCTGAGCAAAAGGCAGATGGTCAACCAACAGAGTCACCCAGGTGCCCAAGACATAAGATTTTAAAACCCTGTCATTTTGAAAGATTTAAGTTATAAGAAAACGATAAATTACTGTAGAGTTATTCATGATTTAGCTTTCTAACAAAACACAGCTCACAAATAGAAAAATAATTTTGAATTGAATTATAGTTACTTCATATTATAACAATGTAGGATAAAGTTTACCTGAGGACCTATGGGGATGCAATTTCAATGGCTCTAACACTCATTTTATGGCATATACAATATCTGATTTATTCTCCAGAAGGTCAATTAAATGTGATTTGTATTCTTGAAATAATTGTGAGTGTTGAGATTTGAGTCTGAAACTTAGAATGTTATTTACTTTTCAGCGTTTCCTGAGTGGGTAGAACATATCAACGACACAGAGGTGGATATAGGCAGTGACCTCTATTGGCCTTGTGTGGCCACAGGGAAGCCCATCCCCACAATCCGATGGCTGAAAAATGGATACGCGGTATGTGCTTAAGTGTTTTTCAGTTCTTGAGTCCCTACTCAGGCACCATTTCCAGTGGTCCTGGAATAAAGATAACAAGAGAATAGAGTAAGGGTATCTGGGCCCTAAAATTAAAAAGTCTTCTAAAAAAGGCAAACAAGGAAATGAACAATAAAGTATCTTCTTTCAGTTTAAACAACTTTTCTGCAATCTTATGTCCACCTTCTCTCTCTCTCTCTCTCTCCTTATTTTTCCCTTTGTTCCACATTTTATCCTTCTTCCTATTTTCCATCTCTGCTACCTGATATTGTCCTCTTTTTTTTGGCCACTATTTCCCTGACCCCACAGAAACAGAGGTAAGAAGGAGGGTTCTACCTTAAGCCCTGGGGAGAAGTAGCGGCAGTGGGCCCTTCTGTACCTTCCCTCTGTAATCTCCCGGCTGAGCCAAGAGGGAAAAAGTGGACTCCCAGCTCTGTAGGAGAATAGAACAAGAGCCACTGGGCATGGTAAGTGGGTTTTAAACCCTACCCCAGTTCACAGTGGGGGCAAAATATTGGATCTAAAGGAAAAGGCAACCCAGCCCAGATCTAAATAAAAGCACTTCTGTTAAAGCTTATCAAGGAAATGCATTTTACTTTGTGTTCTTTTCAGTATCATAAAGGGGAGTTGAGACTGTATGATGTGACTTTTGAAAATGCTGGCATGTACCAGTGCATAGCTGAAAACACACACGGAGCCATATACGCAAATGCGGAGTTGAAGATCTTGGGTCAGTATCGTTTCCGGTTTCTGTTAACATTCAGCAAGAAAGCAGCACAGTATCTGATGATCATTAGGGTTTCTGTAGATCACATTTCATTATATCTTGGATCGCTAAAGTTAACAACTTTGAAATGTGGTTTGGAACAGGATGATACTGTTTTATTTTCCTTCTTTCACTACAGAGCAGTAAATACATTTGAGGCAACATGGAGTACGATCGTTTAAAAAAATGTTTTCTAGGTAAAGCAAACTTTATGCATGCCAGATTTTACAGGTCTTGTTCTCTTCTATGTGTGGACTGTTAAATACTTCCTGAAAATCCCATTGTGATGATTGATGGTTCCACAGTGCACCTGACCCAGTCTCAGATGAATCTGGAGCACTTGCTAGTTTTAGCAGTCTTTGGATCTCATGCCCTACAATTGACATTTAAAATTTTCAGGACATTCCTCAATCTCTTTTACTCCACCCTGGGTCTGACTTTGGTATTGCTTTCTTACTCTGCCATGAAAATTGAAACCCTTTGATATAAAAATATTTCAATTCCCCATCCACATTCAAAAGTACCTTAATCTTAACTACATTTGCCCTTTCATATTCTTCATCCAGAGAAGTATCTCTCCTCTCTAAAACAGGCATACCTCGTCTCGTATTATTGCATATCACAGATACTGCATTTTTTACAAATTGAAGGGTTTTTTTGCAACCCTGCAGCAAGCAGGCATATTTCCAACAGCATTTGCTTACTTTGTGTCTCTGTATTATATTTTGATAATTTCACAATATTTCAGACTTTTTCACTAGTATTATATTTGGGATGTTTATCTGTGGTCAGTGGTCTTTGATACTGCTATTGAAACTGTTTTCAGGCACCATGAACCACGCCCATATAAGACGGCGAACCTAATCGATAAATGTCTGTGTTCTGACTGCCCACATTCCTTCATCTCGAGCCTCCCTATTCTCTGAGACACAGCAATATTGAAATGAGGCCAATTAATAAGCCTACAATGGCCTCTGAATGTTCAAAAGAAAGGAAGAGTCAGACGTCTCTCATACAAAAGCTAGAAATGATTAAGCTTAGTGAGGAAGGAATGTCTAAGGCTGAAACAGGCTGAAGGCTAAGCCTCTTGAGCTAACCAGTTAGCCTAGTTGTGCATGCAAAGGAAAAGTTCTTGTAATTAAAAGTGCTCTTCTAGTGAGCATGTGAATGGTAAGAAAGCAAAACAGCCTTATTGCTGATTTGAAAAAGTTTTAGTGGTCTTGCACTTGTGGGGATGAGCACTGGGTGTTATATGGAAACCAACTTGACAATAAACTATTTGTAAAAAAAAAAAAAAAAAAAGTTTTAGTGGTCTTGAATAGAAGATCAGATCAGCCACCACATTCCCTTAAGCCAGAGCCTAATCCAGAGCAAGGCTTTAACTCTCTTCTATTCTGTGAAAACCGAATGAGGGGAGGAAACTGCAGAAGAAAAAAGCTTAAAGCTAGCTCAGGTTGGTTCATGAGGTTTATGGAAAGAAGCCATCTTCATAACATCAAAGTGCAAAGTGAGACAGCAAGTATTGATGTAGACACTGCAGCATGCTATCCAGCAGATCTAACTAAGATAATTAATGAGGGTGGTTACACTAAACAACAGATATTCAATGCAGATAAAATAGCCTTATAGTGGAAGAAGATGCCATCTAAGACTTTTAGAGTAGAGAAGAGAGGAAATGGCTTCACAGCTGACATTTTTGTTTGGTGCTAAGGTGGCTGGTGACTTTCAGTTGAAGCCGATGCACATTTGCCATGAGAATCCTACAGCCCTTAAGAATTATACTAAATCTGTCTGTGCTCTGTAAATGGAATGACAAAGCCTGGATGACAGCACATCTGTTGACAACATGGTTTACTGAATATTTTAAGCCCTCTGTTGAAAACTACTTATCAGGAAAAAAAAAATGATTTCTTTCAAAATACTACTGCTCCTTGACAACACTCCTGGTCACCAAGAACTCTGTTGGAGGTATATGCGAAATCAATGTTTTCATGCTTGCTAACACAACATGCATTCTGAGGCCCTTGGATCAAGGAGCAATTTTGACTTTCAAATTTTATTACTTAAGAACTACATTTCATAAGGCTCTAGGTGTCACAGATGGTGATTTCTCTGATGCATCTTGGCAAAGTAGATTTCAGAACTTCTGAAAAGGATTCACTCTTCTGAATACAATTAAGAACTTTCATGATTCATGGGAAGATGCAAAATATGAACGGGCAGGAGATTGGATGAAATTGATTCTAACCCTCAGGGATGACTTTGTGGGGCTCAAGACTTCAGTGGAGGAAGTAGCTGTAGATGTGGTGGAGGTAGAAAGAGAAGTAGAATTAGAAGTGGTGCCTGAGGATTTGACTGAATTGCTGTAATCTCATGATAAATCTTGAGCAGATGAAGAATTGCTTCTTACGGATAAGCAAATAAGGTAGTTTCTTGAGGTGGAATCTACTCCTGGTGAAGGTTGCTGAAATGACAACAAAGGATTTCAAATATTACATCAACTTAGCTGATAAAGCATGGCTGGGTTGAGAGGATTTGCTCCCATTTTGAAAGACGATCAGTTCTGAGTTAAATGCTATCTAATGGCATTGCATGCCACAGAGAAATCTTTCATGAGAGGAAGAATCAATCGATGGGGCAAGCTTCATTGTCTTTTTTCAGAAATTTCTGCAGACACCTCAGTCTTCAGCAACCATTACCCTGATCAGTCAGCAGCCATCAACATGGAGGCAAGACCCTCCACCAGCAAAAAGACTATGACTCGCTGAAAGCTCATATTATGGTTAGCATTTTTTAACAATAAATTAGTTTTAAATTAAGGTATGTATGTTGTTTATTTTTAGACATAATGCCATTGCACAGTTAATAGACTATAATATAGCATAAACATAACTGTTATATGCACTGGGAAACCAAAAATTCATTTGACTTGCTTGCTTTATTGGGGTGGTCTGGAACCTAACCTGCAGTATCTCTGAGGTATGCCTATAATTCCTTTACCTGTGCCCTATATTCATTTCTTTTCACTCACCCTGTACTTGATGTGAACAGATATGTCTTCTCCCTGTGCGTATGTGTGTTCATATCTTTCATGCTGCCTCTTCTTTTAATCATGTTTTATTCTTAAATTCTCTGCTTCTTTGGCTTTGGTAACTCCATGCTTTCATACCTCCCAGATTTATTTCTTCTTGATCACTTTTACTTTTCCCTCTTTACCCCTTCCTCTGCTCAATTAGAAATCTTGCTCTCAGATTCCATTCCTATGGTTTCATTCTATTCTCTTCCCCACTTTTTTTTCTCATATTCTATATTATTATTCCTAACTTATTATTTTCAAATTTTTAGAAATCCTGGATAATTTCTTCTTCTTCCATTAACTATCGCTGATTCCTTTTACCACTGGCTCAGGTTTTTATTCTCAGCTTCAAGCTCAATATAAAGCTTCCTAATAGGAATGTTTATCTGGTATCCTCAGAGATAACCCAAACTTAGTGTGTCTGAAGCTATAATCATTATCTCTCACCCTCCTTATCCTGAAAAACTCTGTTCTATAGAATGACATAATTCACAACATCTTTTCTATCACATCTACTAAATTTCTCAATGTTACCCCATAAATCTCACATTCTCCTTACTTTCATTACAACTACTTTAATTAAGGTCTTACTATAATATGTCCTTTTCATTTTATTTGAATTAGCTGTCATCAGCTTTAGTCATGTTATAAGTAATGAATCTAGATATAGCTAGGCTCTCTTTTTTACAACTGACTACCAAAAAGATAAACCAGTAGCTATAACGTATGGCCTATTTTATTATTGCTACACCAAAGGGAAATTCTTTAAAATATTGCTATCTGTATAAATTGAATGACACTAAAAGAATATGTAAGAATATGAAAAGCTAACTTTAAAAAGAGTTGAGGCTGTCTTAATTTTAATTTTCCCTGTCTCTTATTATAATGCTGATGATCATATTCCACTTATTCCCTCCAAGGTAAAAATTCTTTGCTGATACGTTTCATCTAGTCTATTTGGGTATCAAACAAACATTCAGGCTCAGGCTTCCTACCATGTTACTTTTGTATAACGTACAATAAAATTGTTTTGACTCTTACACAAGATATGAGGTGACTTTGAATGTTTTTCCAAATATTAGCTTTCTATTTTTTATTAAAATTTATTTATAGTCCTATGTTACGAAATAATATGAAAATTCAACAGCTCAGACTGAAAGGTCTCTCCATATTCTAGCACAAAATATTTCATTATTTAAATGCCTATTAAACAAACCATTTGAGCATTTCAGCGTTAGGGTAATGTTTCTGGGCATCTTCATATTTCTTTGAATCAATTTTTGTTTATTACCATTAGAAACAATGCTTCTCTCTGTATATTCCTTTGGTATCGGTAATTCATTTATTCATCCACCAGATATTTTTTTGGAACTTATTCTACAGCAGATACTATTCTTTTTAATAGGCATAGTAAAGAATGAGAGACAAAAAAAATGTATGTCTTCTTAATTTGGGGAAAAATATTCCCTCATTTTCTCATTTCTAAAATATATAGTAACATGGTTTGGATTATATTACTATCAATTCAAATATTAGATAGGTATGAAGTCATTTAAACAACTGTACCAAATCAACTTTTTCATTAAAACTTAACTGACTCAAGAAAAATTCTAATTTTCTAGATGAATTCAGATTTTTAAAATAGAATTCTGTTAAATTCTCTTACATATTTGACAAATAGTGTGTTGCCCAGAATATTTATTGAGCCTCTACAAAATACTACACATGGCGTTAGGTGTACAACACAAGTTGGTTATTTATTTATTTATTGTCAGTTATTAAAACTCAGACTAAAGGAGCAATGGGATAAACTAAATCCTTGCTATAAAAGTGTGTCCCTCAGAACAGCAACAGCAATAACAACACCTGAGAGCTTGTTAGAAGTGCTGAATCTCAGGTCCACCCCATGTCTACTCAACCAACATTTTATCAAGATCATCACAGTATTTTGATGCACAAATAGAATTTGAGAATCACAGGACTAGCGATGAAGAGTTAACGTCTGGGTAAAGATATACTTGGGCTTGGGAAAGTCTATAAAATGAAGACTGTTACATGGAGAGATTGGATGTATAAAAATAAGTGGATGCTCCCCCCCCTCAGAAATCTGCTAAAATACAAAGAAATTGAGAGATGAGCCAGATGTGGGCGACCTAAAGAAAGATAGAGCATGTCATCACTGAAGTCAGCTTTAAAGAGACTATATCCTGTTTTCATAATTACTGTTCTGTACTTCAATGTAAGAAGAAACTATAGGTGGATCATGTACCCTTCAGTTAATTTCATCCATCACTCCCATAGCTGTTTGCAGGTAGGTCTGAAGGCAGAAATCTGTTCATTTTGGCATTTCATAGTGTTTGCACACAGTTGGTGCTCAACAATGTTTGCTTCATAATAATTGCTTCATAATAATTGCTAAACTTCATAATAATTAATTCTGTTATCACCACGATTTATACATTTAAAGTGGGTGAATTTGATTAAGTAATATATACCTCATTAAAATTATTAAATTAAGAAATGTATGAATACTAAGTATGAAATATCTGTTATATCTGATACTATTTGGGGGATTAATCTTTTCTGTTGATTATTAATCAAAAGAATAAAAGATGCTATAGAAGAAATGTTTTATTCTTCCTTTTTAGTGAAAGGGAAAAATAATCATTTGTTTCCTTTCAGCTTTGGCTCCAACGTTTGAAATGAATCCTATGAAGAAAAAGATCTTGGCTGCTAAAGGAGGAAGGGTCATAATTGAATGCAAACCTAAGGCAGCACCCAAGCCAAAATTCTCATGGAGTAAAGGGACAGAGTGGCTCGTCAACAGCAGCAGGTCAGTTCGGAAACTAGAAATCCAATCGCAATGTACTATTTGGCTAAGTTCGTTTTAAAGAGGACTAATGTACATGTTGGTTCTTCTAACTTCTCTCTGCAGAAGACACCATAATTCTAAGATAAACGAAAGTAAGAAATACCCTTCACTGTTATTATGTTATAAAAAAGTTCAACTTTTAGGCTTCTATAATTTATAAGGAATTTAGAAAATTGAGACTCATGGATTTGTTTTGTAAATTGCCCATGCCCTCAGGAAATAATGAACAATGGGAAACAAAATGGGATCTCTGACTTACTTTTCCCCTAACAAGGACTTCTGTATCCATTTATATTTGATTTAATTTTATGTAGTTAGCCTATGAAATATTTCAGTAGAAAAAATATAAAGGTAATTTCAAAGAATAAATCATCCTTCCTATCTTTTTATTTAAAATTTTTTTTAATGTTTGTTTTATTATTTTTGAGAGAGTGAAAGAGACAGAGTACGAGCACAGGAGGGGCAAAGAGGGAGAGGGAGACACAGAATTTGAAACAGTCTCCAGGCTCTCAACTGTCAGCACAGAGAACGATGCAGGGTGCAAACTCACAAACTGTGAGATCATAACCTGAGCAGAAGTAGGACACTTAACCAGCTGAGCCACTCAGGCACCCCCTCCTCATGATTTTAAATAAATTGGAATTTCTCATCTTCCTAACAAGTACAACATTACCAATGTTTTGGTAGCTTTAGGATAAAACATAAAGCATGTGGCTTCCATAGTATTTATTTAAAAGCCACATTGAATGGTTTCTATAAGGTTCCTAGAAGAAGATAAGGTAATATTGAGTACAAAATTAAGGAGAAAAGAAAGTCAGGATAGGAAATGGGATGTGAAGGTGGGGGAGAAGGAAATACTATAGGCAGTGAAAGGAGCATATAAAAAGGCCCTGAGGCAGGGAATATAGGATGGTGAAAATTCAAGAATTATGGTTTGCCCTTAGAAGAAAGTGGAGGAGAGTTTTAAGAAATAGAACATAGTAATCCAGCTCATCAATAATGTTTTCTATGCTAGGGAGCTTGGACCCCATCTTTGACTAACCAAATCTGTCTAAAGGCTTAAATAAGGGAGAAAAATAAACTTTTTGCATTCAAAAAGAATATTCTAGCAGAAGTGTATAAGATAGATTTTTTCACAATAATAACAATAAAAAGTAGGCAAGGTGGGTAGTATTATCTCTATTTTGATATATCTAAAGCCTGGAAAGTTTAAATAAACTTTTGAAAGTATATTGATAATCTCCATACTGAAACTTCAACTTGTGTCCTATTGACATGGAATGAACACAGTTCTCTTATTAGGATGTCCACAAGTTTGGCTGTGTAAGGGACAGAGATAGTGGAGGGGAGAGAGTGCAGAGGGACAGTAGTTACTTTCACAAACACATTAACTTTTAAAGTGAATACACTTGACTAAGAGTTATTAAGACCTTAGCAAAATGATGCTAGAAAACTCAGTGTTAAAGGAAGAATTAATTTGTTCAGTTTTCTGTGGAAACATAAATGATCAAACAATGAGCACTGCAGAGACAGTGATCAAAGGGAAGTCCTTTTTCTGGGTATTTACCACCCCTGCAACAGACTTGTAGCACAGCATCCCCTAAGCCCCACCACTAACTCTCTCCGCTACATGAAAAAAATCTTGCTCTGATTCTGATGAGGATCAATGTCATGAGCCTCTCTGACCAAGGATTTCTCAGAGCCTTGTTTCATGTACTTGTTTTCTCTAAATGTCAACATGTGTTCAAAAAGGAAAAGAAATGTCTAGCTTGTAAAATCTTACTATTTTAATCCTGTCAGAATATTTTTAGTCTTTGGATCAAATTCTATTACTTCTTGATAAAGAGACTCTATAAATCCAATTTTTGCTCACTGCTTTGATCCATTAATTTTTCAGATTATAAACACCATTTTATAATAGATACAGTTCTTCACATAAAAACAAAGTTCAATGTGGTAAAATACTTTGTAGAAAGAAAGGTTCAACTAATAAATTAGTTTTAGAGACATAAAATATTTCTGTTTAAAAATAATATTCAAGGAGCACCTGAATAACTATCTTTAAGCATAACTATAATCTCATTCTGATTAATACAACCACAGAAAATGGTTCCACAGTACAGTTAGCCACACTTGATTAGTGGCTTGTAAAATGGTTTATGTGATATTTCCTATCAGTAGAAAGGAAACATAAATCTTGACAAATTGTAGTTGGGTCCTCAATTGTATGATTTTATTTGGAGCTAAATGATATACATTTTACAACAGAATTTATTAGTAGTTGTTCATTTCGTATCTAATGGACTGCTATCAGCTCTAAAGTGATCTTCATCTGAGTCATTTATGTGAGAGTATCTATAAAATTGTCTTCTTCTCTAGAGTAAGTATGCTCTAACAATTAACAAATAAGGTGAAGTTTATCCTGGAGTAATTTTGGCAAAGTGAGTGATTGATTTATTAAAGACTAGGCAGTTCCTAGTTTATTGGACTGCTTATCCATATCAGATTATCTGAAAATAAGGATAAGATCATGAGAGTTTAATCTATGTTGATTTAAGAATAGGGACCATTAGGAGCAGCTGGGTGGCTCAGTCGTTTAAGGGTCTGGCTCTTGGTTTCGGCTTGGTTTTTGTAAGTTCAAACCCTGCATCAGGCTCTCAGGTGGCAGTGCGGAGTCTTCTTGGGATTGTCTCTCTCTCCTCTTCTCTCTCTGCCCCTTCCATATTCATACCATCTCTGTCTCTGTCAAAATAAATAAATAAACAAAAAATTTATATAAAAAAGAATTGGGACCATTATGGACCCTATTTTATGAGAGAAAAATCAAGTTAACTAAATATTCTTACCCCAAATTAATTTTAGTGTCATGAAATAAATGCCTGAAAGAATAGGTGAAATGAATGACATGAAGAAGAATATACTGTGGATATTAGGTTAACTGAGAGCTAATGTGAGAAAATGGAATATTAGAGTGGATTCTAGAAAGAACGATTGCTGTTGTTCTTTCCATTGCACATTGACTATAATTTTTATAGCTTCACTTGCAAAATAATGAAATGATAGTGCAGTGGAACACTGGCTAAGGGCTTACACTAGGTTTTAGTGAGAAAAAAGTGTGACACGTTACTGTTGGTACTGGTTAATATGGATTCAACAAGTGTTGGATTCAATGGGCTCAAACACAGTGATGGATTTCTGAGTCTGACAGCTGTGTGGATCCATTCCACCCCTTACAGTGGAGAACTTAGAGTCACATGCCTAAGCCTCTGCAGTATCAAATAGTTACTTTTGTGGTTATATTATTTTGATACTGCAGTTTCTCTTCAAGAAATCAAAAGTATTCTGAAATGAATTTAAGTTGGAACTGGATAAAGAGTCAAAAGGAAACCCTGGAATGTATTATTGGTGGACTTTTTGGTATTTTCTTATGTGGAGATTTTTATTAATAAGGTAGATATATGGTGTTTTTCCTTTATAAAGCTCTGCCCTTAAGGTAGAATAGATGGAGGATTGTTGGCATGTGTTGTGCTAAACTTCAGAGATAAATTAAGGTTTTGGAATGGTACATTAAGGAAAGTGAAAATCTAATGATAGGTAATTCAATATTGAATCAAAATGCAAAGTATTATATAACATAGTAAAGTTATTTAATAAACACACAAGTTAAATACATCATAGTTATATATAATGAGTTTTTAGTCTCCAGCCTCTGAGGAAGAGGGAGACAGGGGGAATAGATTGAGGTTCTGTTAGTATGAAAGATGTAAGTTCCATTGAAAGAAGAATTTCCTACATATTAATCTGTGACAGAAGCTGTTATTAAGGGAGGTTTTAGAATATCCTTTTTCAAACATTCCTAAAAGCATATGTTTGTGTTTCTCTGTAGCTGTGGAAATGACAGTTTGTGCTAACCTTAAAGTCTGAATGAAGTCCTGAGGTCACATTTCTGGAAGACCTGGGCTCCTTTATTTCAGGCGTGTTCCACAGCAGTTTTTAAGTCACTTTATGGCAGTGTATGAAAAACCACTTGCTTCAGTTAAACTCCATGAAGTGCATTCATTCGAGAAAAGGTTGATTGACTTTTACTCAGTAATTAGTGTCTTACTCCTTCTAAGTTCCTGACACACGGATTTTCCTTTCCTAATGGATGAACGAATGAATGAATGAATAGATATGTCACCTGCTGAAGACAGGGACACGAGCCAAGCAGATACAAATTCCTGACATTGGGATGTTACCATCTATTGGAAGGATAGATTAATAAGTAAAACTGAAGTATGTGTGATGGCATGCATATTAGGAGAGAAGATCTTGGAAGAGGGGTGGGATGGGGGGGTGCCTGGACAGCAGTGGTGCCATGTACATGCATGCAGTACTAACTAGAATTATTAAGCAAAGCCTTATTGAAGGTGCCAACATGCAAAAAGCTTTGAGATTGTCCAGGGCCTAAAAGGGCAATCGAAGGGTGAGATGGGAAATCACTGGAGGGAGCTGAGCTGCAGAGTGATCTCACTGAGCAAAACAGTCACATGATGTGACTTTTGTCACTTATGTCTTCATGTCTGGCTGACATCATGTGGAAAAGAGTCTAGAGACAGGCAAGGGTAGAAGCAAGAAGCCAGTTAGAGACGACTGCAGTAGTCCAAGAAAAAGATGAAGATGGCTTTCTAAAACAATTCATCAATGCTGAAGAAAATATTATAAACAAAGGCTAGAATGTTTCATCTTTAGAAAATGTTACTGTCGAGTAATTTGTATAAATTGTAATGATCAAAAGATAGTTTTTGTAATCTGAGACAGAATAGCAGAATGTTTCATTAAATTAGTTTTGTGAAGAATGTATTTCTCTCGTCTGCATAGAATACTCATTTGGGAAGATGGCAGCTTGGAAATAAATAACATTACAAGGAATGATGGAGGGATCTATACATGCTTTGCAGAAAATAATAGAGGAAGGGCTAATAATACTGGCACTCTTGTTATTACAGGTAAGAGACCATTTGATCAATATCATTTTTTGCTAGTTTAATAGTACTTAGTTTCTGATATACTGTAAGACATGATTTACCACTAAGCTTCTAAGACATTCCATGTATTGATAAGTTTCCACCTTAAAAGCCTTGTGGACAAATCTTTTGCTTAATGAAATTGTTCCTGGAATCTGAATCTGAAAACCTTTTTCTCCCTTTGCTCAGATGTATTGTAAAAATGCATTGATTTGTATTCTTTTAATGTATCAGATAATATGATATCTAATGTTTTCTTGAATTGTGCTTTATTCCTTTTTTTTTAATGTGTAGATCCCACGCGAATTATATTGGCCCCAATTAATGCTGATATTACCGTTGGAGAAAATGCTACCATGCAGTGTGCTGCATCCTTTGATCCCGCCCTGGATCTCACATTTATTTGGTCCTTCAATGGCTATGTGATTGATTTTAACAAAGAGAACATTCATTACCAGAGGAATTTTATGGTATGTGTTTTAAGTTTCATCTTATTAACATTCCAGTGACCCCCATGTGTCTACATTGCAGCTCCTTTTACTACAATCATTTATACGAGACTGAAACACAGGCCAAAAAAATAAACAAAAAACCATTTCATGGGTTTACTTATAGTAATTAACTGTAGCACCCCTGAACCTTTTTAAAAATGGCTAGCTGTAAGGATTCTGGTAGAGATATCAATCAATACATATTCATTGGGCTTTAGACCCATTTTTCATTTAATTTTAATGTAATTTTTATATTGCTGTTTACTATGGCTCATTGTATCTGTACTCTTGGATCTAGTGCCTTTGTATTCATTTTAAATAATAGCATTGAGCTGCTCTTTGGTTATAATGGTGATTTTAAGGCATTTCTCTTATTCTTTGAGGGTAAGAAATAGACAAAATATGTATACGTGAGGGTTTGAAGAACGAGTCAAGTGATTTTTAGAAGGGTTGAATGGCTGTATTTTTAGAATAGGAAATCATACATGACACAAATCCTATAATTAAACATAATGGTGTCCTTGTACAGAAATAGAGAAAGGAAAAGGAAAAGACTGGTAAGTAATGTAAGAATACTGACGTGCATAGGAACATCGCTGGTATAAGAGAGGACTGTCTAGGTTACAGTGAACAGTTGACCCTTGAACCACATGGATCTGAACTTCTAGGTCCACTGACACGTGGAAGTTTTTCAGTGAGTACAGTACTATAAATGTATTTGCTCTTCCTTGTGATTTTTTCCTTCATAATATTTTCTTTTCTCTAGCTTGCTTTATTGTCGGGATACAGTGTATGATTCATCTAACATACAAAATATGTATTAATTGACCACTTAACTATTAGTAAATTTTCTGGTTGGTGGAAGGCTCTTGGTAGTTAAGTTTTGAGGGAGTCAAAGTTATAATGGATTTTCAACCTGTGCAGAGGTTCAGTGCTGCTAACCCCCATATTGTTCAACAGTCAGCTCTATATAAAAGGTAAATTGGGGCGCCGAGGTGGCTCAGTTGGTTAAGCATCTGACTTCAGCTCAGGTCATGATCCCAAGGTGCTGACATCTAGCTCAGAGCCTAGAGCCTGCTTCAGATTCTATATCTCCCTCTCTCTCTGACCCTCCCCTGCTCACACTGTCTCTCTCTCTATCTCTCAGAAATAAATAAAACATTAAAAATATTTTAAAAAGGTAAATTGGCCACATTCTTACCTGTCTGTTCCTAGAAATGCTATTTTTTATGAGCCTAAAAACGTCCTTAGAATGTATGCTTAGTAAAGAAAACTAATTTAATTTTAGAGGTTAATTATCAATATAGAAATAGAAGTTTGAATTAACTCTATGGAATATGTGGGATTTTTAAAGTCCTATGAAACCTTAAGATTTCATAGGATTTAAAATATATAAGTCCTATATATTTAAGATTTCATATATACTTAAAATAGCATGTTTTCAAATTGTCTAGCTTTAAAAAAAATTCTTCTAGAAATGTATACTTTAAAAGGCCAAAACAAGTATTCAACCAGGTTGAGTGACACTTATTTTAACTAGAAGGAACATATCTTCTTAAATTTTTATTAGATAGATTCATAAAACTACTATCAGTGTAAGAATAAATATGTATACTTTCTACGTCTTAAATGTAAATCTAACAGATCTAGCTATAACTGGAAATTTACTGCAAATCTGCTGATTGTCTTTCAGTTTCTGAACCAAACTTAAACTTTAAAAAATAACAGGGAATTGGCCAGGAACTATTTTAATATTATATTCCTTATATGATATCTCTCAAGATATTTTGGTATGTTGAATCATACATGTTCCCAACATTAGTAAAATTAGGACTGATATCTTTAATAATTTCCTCAAATTGTGTTTAATTTGGCAAGTAAGGCGAGTGCTACTCAGTTTTCACTCATTTTATGGGGAAAAAAAGTGAGCTAAATAGAGATCTTACTTAAAAGAAAAAGACTTTGCAACAATTTGCTGAAACTTCATATTTGGAGCTCCTTTATGTACTTTAAAATAATAGTTACATTATGTTTTGTGATGTAAATAAACATTTCAAAAAAAGAAAGGAATAAAGGAGAAAAGGAAGGAAAAGAGACAGGGAGAAGAAGGAAAGGAAGAAAGGAAAAAAGGGAAAAAAGAGCCTGGTGGTTTAACAAGAGATGAAAATAAAGAAACAACTGGAATAATAGTTAAGAAATAAATTAAAAATTTGATCATAAAAACATAGAAGACTTTGGTAATTACTTACTGGAGTCCTATTGCGGATGATAGCCACAAAAGTTCATGTGCTTGTTCCTCAGCTAATCCAGAGCACAGCTCACTGCAGGCCACGCTTTGGCCTCACCAACTCGGGTTTCAGCTTTATTCCACCAAGTTATGATCACTGTTGGAACACATATTCACTAGCTAACTATGTAACTTAATTGAGTAAAAATGTAAAATGCACGTTTGGAGCACATTAGATGGACAGGCTGGCCTGATTCAGTTCTTTAAATAATTAAAAAACCTAGATAAGACATTTATTTTAAAATAAGTTATTAAACTTAATTCTGTCTTTTGTACCAAAGACCAATAAAGTCTTCCCTTGCATCTTCCTTCCCTTTTGAAGCCAACTTCAAAGTCCCACTTCACTGCTAAATGTACGATGCGAAGGTTGAGTAAAAACAGCATGTGTGTTTGATCCATCTCTTAGTAGATCATGCTAATGACTGGTAATTGCCGCTGGGTGCATTATCAGACCACTCTCAAGAAGGAGTGGTTCTTCCTACGTCAAGCGTAGCGAGGTAGCGCAAAGGAAGGGACATTGCTTACTGTGTTTCTTGATTATTTACATTGCATGGGCAAATATGTCAGTACATAATTTTAGGGGGGTGGTTTCTTCGATAATGTTTTGATTTTTAATTCTGGCACATTTCATCAATTAGCGAATATCCTTTTGTTCATTTGAAAATATTGTACTGAGCACATACCAGAAGAAGGGACCATCATGGGCACTAGGGTGAATAAAACCCTGTATAAGATAAACACAGGCACTGGTCCAAAATGAATTAGAGGCACCCTGTGAGTTTAAAATTCACATGTAAATGATCTGATAGCTATCAAAACCGATGTCTTCATTAGTTTTAATAAATTTAATTGCTAAAAATTAATATCAGAAGCTCTAATTAATGAAGAATGAATATATAAATCAAAATGTAAGGTTTTCATTTCCAGAAAGTAAGTTTTTATTTTCCAGTTTAGTTTCAATGACAAATTTTATTCAGTGTCAAGTAGGCTTTGATTTTAGCTTGCTGTTCTTGACTTTGACCACAACGTGGCAACCTTACATAAGGTTTCAAATTTCACAGCCTAGAATTATTGGGACTTGAAGCTTTATGAAATTAAACAAATATACTTTCCCATACTTAGGTCTAAGATGTGTGATTATAGGTAATTAAAAATTTTTACTTTATATTTTTTCAATTATATTCATATAATTATCAGGAAAAAGGTAACTACATTTTTGAAGAGGTGTGTTTCTTTTTTTAAGTTTATTTATTTTTATTTGAGAGAGAGAGTGCGGGAAATACAGAGACAGACGGAAAGAGAGAGAAAATCCCAAGTAGGCTCCATGCTGTCAGTATGGAGCCCAACACAGGACTCCATCTTAGAGACTGTGAGATCATGACCTGAGCGGAAATCAAGATTAGGGCACTTAACAGACTGAGTTACCAAGGACCCCCAAGGTGCATTTCTTTTAAGAATTTATAGTAAGCTCACAAAAAAATAAAAATTACATTGCCATTACATTTAATGATCTCGCTTTACACAAAACTCTTTTGAATTGATTATTTAAAAAATATAAATACTAACTTTAAATATGTGTGTGTGGAAACACCATACTGATTATAGAAAAAAATAAATATTTAACTTACCTGCTATTTCATTTATTCTTTCATTCATTCAATAAATAGTCACTTAGTGTTATATTATTATGTAATCAGCTTCAGTAAATGTTAAGTTTGAACTTCTGCATAAGAGGGTAGTAAGAATTATATATATGAGGGGCACCTGGGTGGCTCAGTCAGTTTAGCGTCCAACTTCGACTCAGGTGATGATCTCACGGTTCGTGGGTTCGAGCCCCGCGTCGGGCTCTGTGCTGACAGCTAGCTCAGAGCCTGGAGCCTGCTTCTGATTCTGTGTCTCCCTCTCTCTCTGCCCCTCCCCTGCTGACGCTGCCTCTCTCTCTCTCTCTCTCAGAAATAAATAAAACATTAAAAAAATTAAAAGAATTATATATATGAATCATAAATTTAAAAAATTGAAGGTTTGATACAATATGCTTATAAGCAGTTTATCTGTCATTCTTTTATTCTATCGAAGGTATGTGGCAAATAAAATTTTCAAGTCCAACTATAAAATGGCTTTTATTTTGACTTTCCAGTTTAATTGCTGCTTACTCCCTTAGAGTAAATATAAAAGACAGTATCATTTCACTTATCAATTTAATTTATAATCCCTTTTGTTCTGGAAAGGACTTAAGACTACACACACATACACACACACACACACACACACACAAACTTACTTGTAATATACCATTTTATGCCTCTCCCACAGTGGTACCTTATCTGTGTAAATTACTTTTTTTTTTCAATAACCATCTAACTTTTGACGCAGACTTTGAGTCATTTTCTGTCAAATATTTGACAACAGTCTTCCTATCAGAGCCATTATCTTAGTTAACCACATGAGTTTAAACTTTCTAATTCTAGTTACTGCCACAATAATATCTTCTTTCCGTTTCTCTTAATACAAATGTTAAAATTGAAATTTGGCAAGAAGTTATTATGTATCTGTTTTGAATTCACAAATGGCTTATGAATTGTTCAGACCAGTCCTAGGATCTAGGATTCATTTTGTCACTTCTTATTGTGTGACCCTGAGCCCGTACCTAAACCTCTCTAAACTTTCAGAGTTCTGTCTCTACAAAATTCTATTAATAATTCACTTACTTCATTCAGTTGCTTCACTGGGTTTGCAAAACTGGTTACTTCATAATACTTTATGAGGATTCAGTGAGAGAATGACTATAAAGTGCTTGGTACAGTGTTGGCAGATTGTAAGCAGCTATTATTAATAATACTCTGTATTGTGAGCAATCATTCTGCATTGAAATTTCCAGAGGCTCTTGCCACATAGGTTTTTTCAGCTTACCAATCTCAATTTTTCATACTTTAATTGTTGCACTGCTGCTGTACTGGATACCTAGTCTGAAACAAAAAGTTCTAGCTACATCCTTGTTGGGAGCAGTTGAGAAGTAGGGAGGGTTAACATTTATTGAGTGCTTTCTGTTTGGCCAGCACTGGGTTAAATGTTTTTCATGTGTTTCTCCATTGATCTCCACAGCGATCCTATATGAAACATGTATTATTGTGATTTTTCTTAAGTTTCAAGGTGAAGAAATTGAGGATTATAAAGGTTAAGTAACTTGCCCAAAGTCATCGTACCACTTGTTGGTGACAGGGAGGATTTGAAACCAAAAAGCTCTGACTGCAGACCGTGTGGCCTTCACCACTTTGATTTCTCATGCACTGGTTAATACTCATGTCTATGTTTACTTATATAATCTCCCTCCCGTTGTTTGAAGCACTATAAGACAGTACTGTGCAACTCACAATTTATTCTATAATTGTGTTTAATGAACTTTTGATGTTTACTCAAGTTTATCCGAATTACTTCACTTTCCCTATACAATTAGCAAACTTGGCAATACATTGTAAATCAAGTCCACGTGATTTCCAGTGGTCTTTAGTTGTAGGCAATTCTTTCTGATCTCCTTTAGGTAGATAGGTATGTATGTGTGTTTGCATGTGTATGGGTGCACATTTGTTTTGCCTGTACATGCAAAACATGAAACACACAAAACATACATTCAAAACATGAAAAGATTTCTTACCCTATGGTTTTCCTTTTAAAAGAAAATATTTAAAAATTTTTTAAAATATAATTTATTGTCAAATTGGCTAACATACAGTGTGTACAGTGTGCTCTTGGTTTTGGGAATAGATTACGGAGGTTCATTGCTTACATACAACACCCAGTGCTCATTCTAACAACAATTGACCTCCTCAATGCCCATCACCCATTTTCCCCTTTGCCCCCATCCCTCATCCATCCTTGGATTGTTCTGTGTATTTAAGAGTCTCTTATGGTTTGCCTCCCTCCCTCTCTGTTTATAACTATTTTTCCCCTTCCCTTCCCTTCCCCCATGGTCTTCTGTTAAGTTTCTCAAATTCCACATATGAGTGAAATATTAATTCTATAGAACATGTCACAAAATGGTGCTTAAATTTGAGTCCTATGTGTTCCATACTAGAAGATGTTATGAATTTGAACAGAAATTTTGCCTCTGCACATCCAAAGGGAGAGACAGAAGGGGAGAGGGAGAGAGTAAAGGAAGGAATAATAATAAAAGTTTTATTGGTTCTCTGTTACTCCTAAGCAAGAAGGTGATGATTGTCCAGAATGATGGGGTAGAAGTTGGAGGAGAAAGAGATTAGGCCGTCATCCAGACAAGGATCGAATTAGAACTGAAGAAAGTAGAGCAGAAGACCAGCAAGCACAGCAGGATGATGCAGGCCCTGAAGTGGTGGTTCTAAGCCAGGAGCAATTCCATNACTTTGGCCATATGTAGAGACAATTTGGATTGTTACTACTACGAGGAGGAGGGAGAAGGGCTGTGTTTTATGGGCATCTGTTTAGCACAGTTGTTGCTAAACATCCTATAATGCTGAGGACAGTCCCTCACAACAAAGAATTATCTGGTCCACCTTGTCAGTAGTGCCAAGATTGAGAAACTACTGTCAAGGACGATGAAAAGGGAGACTTAGACATAAAGAGAGTGACCACTGAAAGATTTTAAGTATGACATGTTGGAAAAATTATATTATTTTGAGCAGATGAGAATGCTTAGGACAAAAAAAATTTAAGGGGCTAGCTGAAACATTTTCCAAAATAGTATGAGTGCTAGAGGATGATAGATTTCATGTGTTTTGTGAATTTAAGACTTAAATTTTGATGGGCAGTGGGAGAAAGAAGGAAATGTGTAAAACATATATAGTCCCCTAACATAGTTTTCTGACCCCCACAAAACTCAAAGGCATTCTTCCTGTTGCTAAATCCTTTTTCTGCTCTTGAGTAATTAATTGATAAGCATTAGAGCATTTGTGATAAACAGATGGAGCATTCTGTTATACTTCGCTCTGTCTAAACATATAACTTTATTGACCTTCCTTTCACTGCCCTAATAAACCTTTACTAACATCTAACTGTTGTCTTTTGTTTGCCATTTTCTATCTGTAGCAAACACCCCCTAGTCTGGTCCTTAGTACACATTTGTTGATGTCAATGCTAAGGAAGTGTAATTAAGGACATAGAGCAGCAAGACTTTGTTCTTCAGAAATGCCCTGGCTTGGAAAATGTCCAAAAATTAAATGTCAAGTTAAAGTCCCCTATGCTTTACATAGAACTCCTTACATACTTAAGCATCATTCTGGCAAAATATGATAAGTATTTAAATAAAAAGAGGGAGAAATAAATGTTAAATATTTTGGTATCTTAATTATAAAATGTGAAATTTTATAATTTCACATCATGGACTTTGATGTTTTATTTATATCACACCAGCAATACACTATTTTTTCACTAGCTGGCATATCCTAAAAATTCTATATAATTTTTTTGTTTTGTTTTTAAGAACAGAA
This sequence comes from Crocuta crocuta, assembly GCF_008692635.1. Taxonomy (NCBI): domain Eukaryota; kingdom Metazoa; phylum Chordata; class Mammalia; order Carnivora; family Hyaenidae; genus Crocuta; species Crocuta crocuta. The sequence continues at coordinate 2,398,199 of NW_027528345.1, forward strand.
CATTATCTAAAGATATGAAGTTTTGTTCTGGTTTGGCCTTTGACCAAGTTTTATGTCCTTGGTCAAAACAGTCACTTTGAGCCTTAGGCTTCTCATCTATCATATAAGGAAGTTAGTCCACCTCTTAAGTTTTAAAATAACAACAACAGGGGCGCCTAGGTGGCTTAGTCGGTTGAGCGTCCGACTTTCGCTTGGGTCATGATCTCGCGGTTCGTGGGTTCGAGCCCCGCGTCGGGCT
>NW_027528345.1:2398626-2511323 GCF_008692635.1 Crocuta crocuta
AAAAAAAAAAAAAAAGAATGGAGCCAGTCCTACAGATTGCTCTATAAAAAAAAAAAAAAGAATAAAATAACAATAAGTTTTTAGCAACAGAATCCTTTTGAAAAGGGAATTTAAATCAGAAGCCCAATAAATAAAAAAGATGAAGGTGAGGTTGCTGTCCCACAAAACTTCATGGGATTGAGTCCCACGTCAGGCTCTGTGCTGAGCATGGAGCCTGCTTAAGATTCTCAATCTCTCTCTCTCTCTCTCTCTCTCTCACCCTCTCGCCCTCTGCTCCTCTCCCTTGATTGCATGCTCCCTCTTAAAAAAGAAAAAAAGAGTGCAAATATTGTGTTTAAAAATAAATAAATAAATAAATAATATTGTCCCCAATAATCAAAACTGGACTCCTCAACCATAAAAATGGCCAAATTTAAGGATATTCAACATTTCCATTGATTCTGTAAATACTTAGTGACGTCTTATAGCACTGCCCTAATTTAAGTTTTATGATGATATTACTTCATTTTCATAAGATTTTTAAGTTATATCTTTAAAAATTTTTTTCACATTCAATCTTAATGCTGAAGCATTACATAAAGTAACCCTAACTTGATGTGAGTAATATTAGGAAATTAGTGTTAACTATATTACATGTGAAAATGGTTTTGGAATTATGTAAGAGAATGACCATTTTTGGAGATTCAATCTAATATTTTGAGGAATGAAAGTGTGATAATATCAGTTATTCTCTTTTCAAGTGTTCAATAAAAGATGGACTCATTGTAGATAGAGACAAGGAAAGACAGAGCTAGCTGGCCAGTAATTAGATAAAGCAAACATGGTAAATTCATAATTGTTGAATCTAATGGTTGGTATACAGATGACCATGGTAGTATTCTATTTTCTTATGTTTGGACCTTTAAATAAGTTAAGAACTTAATAAATAAATATGTAAAATAATAGCATTGTATTCTTTCTGCTGTGAGAAGATACCCATTTTTACCTACAAAACTGTGAACTTAAATCCTATTGTCTGATTCATAAAGCAGTACCTTGGAAACAGTTTAACAGTGGTTAGCCAGTAATGTGTGTTAATTGTGGAGCCTTCCACCAACCTTTCAACTTATAGTCTCAAATTCCTTGTCTCTAAAATGGAAATATAAATAGTATTTCCCTGAGTATTATAAATATTAATAAGAAAATGTTTGTAAAGTAGCTAGCATATTGCCAGACATATAAAGTCACTTAATAAATTAGATCAGATATTCCAAGGAGTTCAAGAATAGTGACCACAGTAGAAGCAGCAATAACACAGTTAACAGGTGCTGTTTGATAATAATATTACTAGCAGTAGAAGTATTCTATCAACAGCAACAGTATTAGCAGTAGTAGTGGCTGTAGTTATAGTACTATTATGCCCTGTTCCCTAAAATATGACTAAGAATAATTTCTACCTCACAGAGTTGCTGTCAATAGCAAGTGAGTCTGCACACATAGAATATTTATTTATAATAGTCCCTGGCACCTATGAAACCCTAACTTTTTGCTATAAATTGTGTTGGTGATAGTGGTGTTGAAGTTTGTAATTGCAGCGATATATCTGCTATAGATATTCCTTTTTTAATCTAATAAGCCAAAACTAAAAAAGAATTCCTTTAATTTCTCATAGATATAGTGTGTATCAAACATGTTTAATAGCTTTTGCTTGTAAGTTTCTAGAACATTTTTCTTAAAGGATATTCTTTCCTTCAGCCTGTACTGCCTCTTCCATCTGAAATTCAATGGAACAAAATTGATGTTTTTGATATATAGCCATTTTGAGCTCTAACCTTTATCTAGACCCTGTATGTACCACATAACCTATTTCTTTGTTCACTATGATTAATTCAATTTACAACTTAGTAATTCAGATTCATTTATACTGCAGAGATGAATTTGTAGATTTAGCTCATTGGGGAGGGAGAAAGAAGGAATGGGCATTTGTATTTTGGAAGTCTTTTGATTTAAATTTGGGAAATTTCTAAGTGGTAAACCACATATACACTTTGGAACATCCCTGAGCTGTGCTATCACAATTTCCAGTATGTGATTCAACTCTCCTCACATGAAGGGAAGCATTTTGTAATTCAGCCAAGCTGTGGTTTTTTAGTGAAAATATAGAGAGCATTCATATCTAATTTGTGGCTAGAATGTGCTGAGGTCCATGATCTTTACTTGCTTTGTAAGCGTTCTGCTGCCCACTGAGAACCTCAGCTTCTCCTGAGGTATGGAAAGAGCTATTACCATTTATAAAAACTTCAGGAAAGCTCTTATATACCCACAACTATATTGGAAATGGTATAGTATATTTTTCCCTTGCTTTCCTTCTTGAGATGTTCCAGTGCCACACCTTTACCAAATATAGAGCAAATGGAATAAATGTAAAGTTGCTTATTATTACAAGTATAAGGCAATGATATACAAGTAGTCTATCATTACCTACCTAAGTCCTAATGTTTAAAACACATCTGATATTTATGTTATTTTAACATTAAACTTTTATAATAATTTAATTAAAAGTTTAAAAAGCTTATTCTAAAGATTCAAATATATACATTTAATATAATATGTTGGGGCATCTGGGTGGCTCAGTTGGTTAAGCATCAGACTTCGGCTCAGGTCAGATCTCATGGTTCGTGGGTTCGAGCCCTGCATCAGGCTCCCTGTGCTGACAGCTCAGAGCCTGGAGCCTGTTTTGGATTCTGTGTCTTCCACTTTCTCTGCGCCCCCCGCTCACTCATGCTCTGTCTGTCTCTGTCTCAAAAATAAATAAACTATAAAAAATTTTTTTAGTATAATATGTTAAGACGTAAAATGGTTTGTGTTTTCATTACATGTGAAAAGCATAAAAATCATGCCACATTATTTCTCTGAGAATAAAATAACTGAATATGTAAACAGCAATATCTTTCAAATTGAGATTCTGGAGGAAAAAAGGTATTTTATTAAGAAAAAAAGGAATATTAGGTATAGAGAATGCGAATATTTTACAAAGGCAATTATGGTGTCACAACTTGTTTATTTTTATATTATTTTTCTGCCCTTAACTTTTTTTATTGTGAGGTTGAATCAAAACATTTTAAATTCTGAAGTGTTTTATTTTTTTAAATTCCAGTCTAATCACATGACTCATTGAAATAGTGTGAGTTAAGCAACAGGATTAGCCTTCATTTACGCATAGGGAGCAGCCAGAGTAGTGAGTTCACGTAATGCAAGCATATAGTAGAACTAAGTGCTTTTTATTTTTATGCAAACATTAGTTTCCTCAATTATAACTTGTCTCATGTCATAAAAACTTAAAAAGATTTTTCTTAATATCCTTCCATTAATAAACATTTAGTGTTACAGTACAGTGCTATTAAGAACATGAAAGCACATTGAAGCAGTATGCTTTACAAATATATAGTGTTTAAATTCTATTATTCTACTATAATTATTTTATTTTTCCTCACTAGATAATTACTCATGGGGGAGGGGGAAGGGAGGAATGGGCGATTATATTTTGGAAGTCTTTTGATTTAAATTTGGGAAATTTCTACGTGGTGAACCACATACACACTTTGGCTAATGTGCCAATTAGCTTCTATGATAGCTCAAGAAAAATTTGTTACTACTTTCACTAACACACATTTATTCTCTCCTTACCTCAAATATTTTTAACAAAATATTTATAAATAAGACAATAGTATTTCTTTATTTGGTAAGACACTATGAGGAGTCAGGCCAACTACAAAGGATCACAGTATTTTTCCTTCTGAAATGAAATACAAGTTCCAGGAGTTGTCAAAACCACCCTCAGTTTTGATTTGCTAGCAGGCACTCACAGAACTCCCTGAACACTATTATACTTATGGTCACAGTTCATTACAGGAATACAAATTAAAATCACCCAATGGAAGAAGTGCGTAGGGCTTGGTCTAGGAAAAGAATGAAATACAGAGCTCCCATTGTTCTCTCTGTGTGGAGTCAAGATACTTTATCAGCTTAGGTGTGTGGTCGTATGCATAGAGTATTGCCAACCAGGGTTGCTCACCTCAGTTTTTGTGTCCAGAGATTTTACTGGGGCTTAACCATGTAGGCATTGTTGATTGCCCAAGTGGTTAATGGCAGTCTCAAGATTGACTGATACCACATGACCAAAGCCCCTACCTAAGTCACTAGACAGTTTTAGACTAAACCTATATAGATGTCTCTACTACCCATTCTAAATCATGTTGTTAGTCTATCCAGTATCACCCAAGATATCTGGGCAAAGAAAGACAATATAGATCACCTTCCAGAAGCTGAGGGAATATCAGACGTCTCTTCGGGCAAGGCCATATTCTTTACAACACATACAGGTTTTTGGAAAACTCAGAGGTTTCCATTCTTATATGTTAACTGCATTCTTTTTTCTATAAATGTGTATATTATGGCTAAAACTTTATTTCCTAATGAAATTAGTTCATTGGTTTGAACTATATTATTAATGGCAGTTGATCTCATGTACATGGATAGGAATAGTTGTTCTTAATTCAGTTATTTTATCTTATAATATTATCATTATCTTACCTGAAAAAGTCATACAAAATTACTAAAATAATTTAATAAAACATTTTAGATAATAGATATTTATTATTCATTTGTGCAATATTTATTTGGTGAATATATATTGAATTTCCCCTGTATATCAGATATTACAATAATTAACTTGTATATAATAATACATAAGATCTATTCCCCCCTCAAAAAATTACTGGTTAGTACAAGACAGCTTTACTCATATATAACACAAGGATGCAATGATGAACAAAACAGGCATGCTTCCTCCTCACATAAAACTTACAGCCCTTCAGGAAGACCAACTTTAACCATACATTTGTACAAATATTTTATTGCAATTGAGATGAATTATATGCCATAAGGTAAAAGGTGCTGTGATAAAATATAACAAGAGAAAATGGAAAGTCTTGCTTGAGGAAATGAAGTGGTATTGGTGAGTGGAGAGTGTTACTTAGGTGAATGAGGGGATCACATTCCAGGAGAGGAAACACCATGGAGAACCAGAGATGGAAGAGAACAAGATGCCTTTAAGGTCCTAAAAAGGGAATGTTCTCCTAAAGAGCAGAGTAAGTGAAATGGGGGCATGAGGTGAGCTGGAATATTGGACAGATCCTAGAAAATGGAGCCAGATTGGCCATTATAACACATACAGGTTTTATTCCAGGAAGAGGAAAACTTTTAAAGCTCTCAATAACTTGTATTTTTACAAAGAGGGGTGATTTGATCATATTTACATTTTTAAAAGGTCATTCTAGGTACCCAGTAAAGAGTAGAGAAGAGCAAGAGTGGAGGTTGTGATCAAATAGGACATAGTACTTCAGTGAGAGATGTTGGGAGCTTAGAAAAGGAAAGAGACAGGAGGAATGGAAGGAATGGACAGATTCAAGAATTTATGATGGAATTACAAGGGAGTTGAAGAAGAGGGTTGAGAATGCCCTCAAAGGTTCTGAAAAGAGTGTTGTCAGAGATGATTGGAAATTGAGTGTGTGGGAAAGTTCAAATGCTATTAGAAGCCCAGTAAAATAAGTTGAAGAGGTAAGAACGAGGTTAAAATGAATTGAGGATTAAGAGGTTTTAAAAAATGGGGAAAAAACTTAAGAACAGAAATTCAGGTTTTAAAGAATAGATATTATTCACTCCAAGCAGCCACCAAAGAATTAAGCAATTTAACGTGAAAAAAAGAAGAATAATTCTCTGACTGCCAAGGAAAGAAGATCAGAGAGAAGAGATGGGAGTAAGAGTGGGTGTCAGCAAGATCGCAGGGCGCTGGGAAAGATAAAGTCACTGGGAAACCCCTAGTAAAAATATGGCCAGCAGGACTTTTAAGAATAGAAATATGTAGTGAATGATCATTTTAATGTTGATATGCCCCACCCTGTGGGATACAGCCGCTGCATTATCTTCACTTCAGTAAACCCACCTTACTAGGGAGTACCTTGTTACTAGGTTTTATGACAAAATAGAGAAAGGGTTAAATTTCTTGTATGGTGCTCCTTGGTATGGCATAAAAATAACTGAAAAATAGAGCAGAAGGAAAATACTCTCCTACCCTAAGTCTGTTTTCATTTTGACTAAGATTGGTTAATGTCAAGGAACAATGTGTGTGGCTACTGACCAGTTCTTTATATGGAGATAGTAGTGTTCTATTATAACCAACTGAATCAATCTGCTCAGATTATACCTAGCGATCACAAGCGTACCTTGTTTTATTGCACTTCATGGCTCTTTGCTGATACTGTGTTTTTACAAATTAAAAGTTTGTGGCAACTCTATGTTGAACAAGTCTGCCAGCTCTATTTTTTCCAATAGCATTTGCTCCCTTTGTGTCCCTGTGTCATAATTTGATAATTCTCACACTATTTCAAACTTTTATTATTATTATTATTATTATTATTATTATATTTGTTATGGTCATCTGTGATCAGTAATCTTTGATGTTACTATTGTTTTGGGTTGCCATGAATTGCACCTATATGAAACAGTGAACTTAGTAAATGTTGTGTGTGTTCTGACTGCTCCACAGACTAGCTGTTTCTGCACCTCTTTGGCCCACACCATTCCCTGACATTCACCAGTATTGAAATGCCCTCTAAGTATTTGAATAAAAGAAAGAGTTTCATATGTCTCTGTCTCTGTCTCTCTCTATATATATGTAGATATATATATGTCTGTATGTATATGTATTTATATGTATAAATATTTAAATATATATATATTTTTTTTTTTATTGAGAGACAGGGCACAAGTGAATGAAGGGCAGAGAGAGAGAGAGAGAGAATCCCACAAGGGGCAAAGAGAGAAAGAGAAGGAGGGAGAAAGAGAGAAGCAGGTCCCACCCAAAGCAGGGTTTCTGCTCACCTGATTCAGGGATTGAGCTCACAAATTGTGAGATCATGACCCGAGCTGAAGCCAGCATCTCTCACTTTGAATCAAATGCTAGAAATCATGAAGCTTAGAGAGGAAGGCATGTTGAAAGCCGAGATAGGCCTAAATCTAGGACTCTTGTGTCAGTTAGCCAAGTTGTGAATACAAAGGAAAAGATTTTGAAGGAAATTAAAAGTTCTAATCTAGTGAACACATGAATGATAAGAAAACAAAATAGCCTTATTGCTGATAAGAAGAAAATTTTAGTGGTCTAGATAGAAGATCCAACCAGCCAAAACATTCCCTTAAACCAGAGCCTAATCCAGAGCAAGTTCCTGACTATTCAATTCTTTGAAGGCTGAGAGAGATGAGGGAACAGCAGAGGAAATGTTGGAAGCTAGCAAACATCATTTCATGAGGTTTAAAGAAAGAACCATCTCCATAATGTACCAATACAAGGTAAAGCAGCAGGTGCTGATGGAGAAGCAGCAACAAGTTATCCAGATGCTCTGGCTAAGACCATTGATGAAGGTGGCCTCACTAAACAAGAGATTTTCAAATCTAGCCTTATATTAGAAGATACCAACTAGGACTTTCATAGCTAGAGAAAAGTCAATGCCTGGCTTCACAAATTCAAAGGACTGGCTGATTTTCTTGTGAGGATTAATGCAATTGGCGGATTTAACTTGAAGCCAATTCTCATTTACCACTCTGAGAATCCTAGGGCTGTTAAGAGTTATGCAGAATCTACTCTGCAATTGCTTTGTAAATGGAACAGCAAAGCATGAATGACAGCACATCTGTTGACAATATGATTTACTGAATATTTTAAGCCCACTGTTGATCTATTGCTCAGAAAAAAAGTGACACTTTTCAAAATATTAGTGCTCATTGACAATGCACCTGATCACCAAAGAGCCTTGATGGAAATGTACAACAAGGTTAATGTTGTGTTCATTCCTGCTGACACAACATCTATTCTGCAGCCCATGGATCAAGATGCAATTTCAACTTTCAAGCTTTATTATTCCTTTAAACTTATAATTAAAGTATAACTGACAAACTACGTTTTATTAGTGTCAGGTGTATAGCATAGTAACTCAATGCATTTTGTACATTACTCAGTGCTCATCACAAGCACAGTCACCATACACCATTACAAAATTATTGTCTCTATTTTCTATACTGTACTTTTCATTTCCATGACTTGATTTTATTTTTTTTTAATATTTTTTTATTTATTTCTAGGAGAGAGAGAGAGACAGCGTGAGCAGGGGAGGGTCAGAGAGAGAGGGAGATACAGACTCCGAAATAGGGTCCGGGTTCTGAGCTGGCAATCAGCACAGAGCCCGACGCAGGGCCCGAACCCACGAACCACGAGATCATGACCTAAGCCGGACGCTTAACCGACTAAGCCACCCAGGCGCCCCTATGACTTGTTGATTTTAAAACTGGAAGTTCGTACCTCTTAATTCCTTTACTTATTTTGCCCTCCTCCCCCAGCAGCCTCCCTTCTGACAACCACCAGATTGTTTTCTGAATTTAAAAGTTTGGTTTGTTTGTTTGTTCATTTATTTTGGGTTTTCTTTTTAGAGTTCATATATAAGTAAATACTATAGTATTTGTCTTTCTCTAACTAACATAGTTCACTTTGAATGATAATGCGAAGTTGTAGTAAATGACAAGATTTCCTTCATTTTACTGCTAATATTCCTATGTGTGTGTGTGAGTGTGTGTGAGTGTGTACACCACATCTTCTGTATCCACTCATCTATCAGTGGACACTTGGGCTGCTTCTATATCATGGCTATTGTAAATAATGGTGCAATAAACATATGGGTGCATATATCTTTTTAAAAAAATTGTTTTAACGTTTATTCATTTTTGAGACAGAGACAGATCATGAGTGGGGGAGGGGCAGAGAGAGGGAGACACAGAATCCAAAGCAAGCTCCAGGCTCTGAGCTGATAGCACAGAGCCCAATGCAGGGCTTGAACTCACAGACTGCGAGACCTGAGCTGAAGTTGGACGCTTAACCGACTGAGCCACTCAGGCTCCCCTGCATATATCTTTTAAAATGAACATTAAATCTTCAAGTCTTATTACTTAAGAACTGCATTTCATAACACTATAGCTTCTATAGATAGTGATTCCTCTGATGGATCTTGGCAAAGAAAACTGAAAAACTTCTGAAAAAAATTCACAGTTTTAGATGCCAGTAAGAACATTTGAAATTCATGGAAAGATGCCAAAGCATCAATGTGAACAGGATTTTGGAAGAATTTGATTTAACTCTCATAGATGACTTTGAGGGGTTCAACACTTCAGTGGAGGAAGTAACTGTAGATATTGTGGAAAGTGCAAGAGAACTAGAGTTAGAAGTGAAGGTTAAGGATTTGACTGAAGTGCTGCAATTTTATAATGAAACTTGAACAGATGAGAAGCTCCTTCCTATGGATGAGCAAAGAATACGTTTTCTTGAGATGGAATCTAATTCTGGTGAAGATATTGTGAAAATTGTTGAAATGACAATAGTTGATAAAGCATGGGCAGGTTTTGAGGGGATTGACTCCCATTTTGAAAGAAGTTGAGTTGTGGGTAAAATGCTATCAAACAGGATCATATGCTACAGAGAAATCTTTGATGAAAGGAAGAGTCAATCTATGAGGCAAGCTACACTGTTGTCTTATTTTAAGAAATTGTAGACGCCTGGGTTGGCTCAGTCAGTTAAGCATCCAGCTTTGGCCAGGTCATGATCTCAGGGTTCATAGGTTTGAGCCACACATCAGGCTTCATGCTAACAGTGGGTAGCCTGCTTGGGAATCTGTCTGTTTCTCTCTCTCTCTCTCTCTCTCTCTTTCTCTGCCCCTCCCCTGCTCTCTTTCTCTCTCTCAAAATTAATAAGCACCTTAAAAATAAAAAAAAAGAAATTGTCACAGCCACCTCAAACTTCATCAACCACCATCCTGATCAGTCAGCAACCATCAATATAAGGCAAGACCTTCCCCCAGCAAAAGATTATGACTTGCTGACAGCTCATATGATGGTTAGTGTTTTTTAGCAATAAAGTATTTTTAAGTTAAAGTATGTATACTGCTTTTTTAGACACAATGTCATCACACACTGAATAGACTTTAGAATAGTATAAATGTAATTTTTATATGCACTGGGAAATTTTAAAAAATCATTTGACTTGCTCTCTTGTGGTAGTCTGGAACCAAACCTGCAATATCTTCAAGATATGCCTTCATTCTCAACCTCATTAACTAAACAAGTATACCAAACCCAGACACTTTCCAAAACCAACAGGGATTAATATATGAAAGGGCCATTTGCATAACCTATGGTGAAGTAGAGCATTCATTCCACAAGTGGTTATTAAAAAATCAAAACTTAAAAATGTGTAAGTCTATCATAGCATATAAAACTTATCTTTCTCTATTATGTCTGATGTTAGCCTAATCACCAATTTTTCATCTTTTAACATAGCTGGATATCTATGATTAAAATAGTAAATCAATATATTTGGTTCTTGAGAAAATCAAATATCTACTTAAAAATTGAGTTTTCCAAAATTTTCTCTAAATGAATATAGAGTGGGCATTTAATAAATATTAACTATTTTTAGAAACTGTATTGAGATGTTGCCTTATCTCTCACAAGAAATACTCCTTCAACCTTCTTCAGAAAATATATTTTGAAGAGCCAAATGCTAAGAATAGAGGAGTGACAGAACGAAATTCTTTGCCTATATGGAGCTTATGTTTTGACCAAAACAGAAAATGTTAGAATAGTCCATTTTGATAGTTTCTATACACTATCAGTATCTTTGTGTAATTATTGTTAGTACATCTTGAAAGTAATCAATTTGATTGGCTTTGCAAAACCAAATTAATAATTCTTCCTAGTTATCTACCATTTATTTACCCTTGTTCATATTTACCATGAAGAGTTTTAGACCTTATCATTTATCATTTAAAGATATCAGTGAAATAGTTTATCTCTGTATGGCCTTCTGTTAATAGAAGCAAGAATGTTAAAAATATTAGGGCTAAAAGGATCTTACTTAATTCACTCACTTTATTTTTACTTAAGGTACCAAAACCCAAACTTTAAGTAACCTAAGTAAGGACAGAGTTAGCATATCTGAAAGACATACCTTTTAATGGCACTCAATTTTGTTAGGGAAAAAATGTACCTCTTATCTCCCAAATGCCATAAAATTAGTGATGATTATACTGACATGAATACTGCTGTCTTTGCTAACAGCTGGATTCCAATGGGGAACTGCTCATCCGAAATGCCCAGCTGAAGCATGCTGGGAGATACACATGCACTGCTCAGACAATCGTGGACAATTCTTCAGCTTCAGCTGACCTTGTTGTGCGAGGTAAGAGTTTCAACATTTTAAAATTATGAAACCAAAGGTATTTGACTTGCATAACTATGTATAATCTTCTGGTAACTCTGGTATGAATTCTTATATATTTAGAGTCTTGGTCCTTGAGAACAGCTCCTCACCCATGCCTAAGAATGATTTTTGCCAGACATGTAGTAAACAACACTGATTTTGTTTGTTTTACTAACTACATATCTTCTAGAAACCTACACCACATACCTCCTACTAAATGTTTGTGCTTTTAAACTCAGTATTTACCAGAAGTTCTCAATTTCTGCTAATACTTTTCATGTGTCAAGAATAGTGTTGTTTCCATTTTTATTTTTATGGAAAAGCATACTGATACTGTTTACTGTAACTTCAAGGGTTATGTATCTATTACTATAATCTTAGAATAAAAAGTTAATTTATACATGCATCGTGTTTCTATTTGTTGCTAGTTTTCAGCCTAGTGCTTTTTTTCTTATACATAATTGAGAATGTGATGGAATATGCCCTTTTTGAAAATACAGCTACTTTGATACTGGTCTTTGCTACGTAGCTTAAGGTCACCTGGAAATATCATTCATTGGCTCTTCCTTCACTGCCTACAGAATAATGACCACGCTTTTTAGCTAAGCACCAAGAAGGTCCATGTATTGACCTTAACCTGTGTAACTTTAATCTCTTACCATTCTGTGTAAGCAACTCCACTGTCCAAGCAGTCTACAAAAATATCCTAGGATTTCCACCTCTGTTCCTTGGTTCACAGCTTTGTTTCCATTTCCTGTAGTCATTATTTGTTGCCCAAATCTTAAGCTATCCTTCAAGGCTAGGCTCAAGTCTTACCAAATTAATGAATCCTTTCCTAATGTCCCCAATATAATCCCTTCTCTTCTAACTTTCATAACAGTTACTACTTTTTTATAATGTGTTTTACAGCAATCTGTACATATGAGTTATCTTCTCTACTAGGTTGTGAAATTCACATATGTCTTTTTATTAATCCTTAAGTGAGTTGCAGAATTTCATTTCATAGTTTCATAGCTCTCTTATTCTCTCTCAGTGTCATATTAACATTTTAATTTTCTTCTTATGTTAAGGTTTTTATATTTTCATATTTCATCTACTAAAAATATTTATTGACTATTATTTATTGCACATTTGTTCAGACAGTTTTTGCATAATCAAATATTTAGTAACTGACATGATATCTGTGGTTTGTCTTCATACCCTTTCTGGATCAATATAGTTTCGCTCAACCTCATACATCTCCCATATTTCCCTCTAGAGCAATGGTAATATGGAATCCCCAAGTCATACTGGGGAAGTGCTTAGAAGACTTATAATCCAGTTAACATATTCTCCAATAGAGTAACAGAAGTCCAGCTGAACTTCATATCCAAATGAATTTACACATTCATTCCATACATCTCTTATGTGAATTTGAAGAAAGTTCATTTAAATTCTGTATTTCCATTAAAAGTATTTTATGATCTGGGGCATCTAGTATTCAAGAGTTATCAGAGAGAGGGACCAGTTCCCTGTACTTTCTAGTCAGACTACTAGCTGTTAAGCCTTTCTTAGCAATAGCCTATGTATCTATTTAATTGAAATTGTTTGCATATTAACAGAATTAGTGTTAATGCTACAATAGGGGTTCTGTTACAATGCTTGAACACCAGTGTTTTCATGTAATTACAATGTGGTAAATTCCCAGTATTTAGAGGGAAGAAGAAGTTTGGCAAATACAATCAGGGTATTAATAGTACTATCCACACATACTTAGGTAATTAATAATCATCATAGAGCATGTTTTTTACAGAGGTAAAACCAATAAAAAGAAGATAAAAAGCTTAAAGAAAAACCTTTGTATTGTCTGCAAATATCAATGTTTTCCTTTAAGCTTTTTAGTTCTAGGAAAAATACTTTAAAGCAATGGAACCTGGCAAGTGTACACAGTAAAAACATGATAGTACATTTTAAGTCCCTACACTATAGCAGGATATTAAAAAACAACTATATAGGTAGATGAAAAGTGTTGCTTAGTACTGTTAAAAGTCTGCAAGTTGTAATCATTCTCCAAACTTTATTTCTATTAAAATAAAAGATATTCATCTTATGTCAAAAGAAATTTGCTATTAAAAAAGCCAATATTTGCAAAACTTATTCCACAAATTATATATAAACTAGACCTTCAAATATGCTTTATATATTAAGTCATGGGATATAAAATTAAACATTTCCTTTACATTTATTATGGTAATGATGAATAATCTATAAGAAAATATAGCATGACCCAAGTAATATTATTATTGGTTCATTTATCCACTTAATTATATTTTCTCATCTAGTCCAGGAAATTATAATCTGGAGTCCATGGACAGGCTCTAAGGGGTCCATGGACTTCCTGAAATTATATGCAAAACTTCATGTGTCTATGGCATTGCGGATTCATAATTGTGTATTGTGGATTTATAATTTTATCAGATTTTCAAAGCCACCAGTGGCCTAAAAGACCATTTCTTTACCTTTTGTAGATCAAGGCTCTCTAAAAAGAGAAACTAAGGGATGATTATTCACTTCATGCCAATAAAAAATACTAACAAGTTCCATATAGTGAAGGTCTTGTAGTATATTTAGGTTATGAACTGCTTTTGAAAAAGTCAGTTTTCACTCAACCTTACAAGAATATATCTGTCTCAAAACATACTGAATATGTTATATATTAGACATTAGATATATATAAGAACTTGCCAGATTTGAGATGAACTAATTCTAACTCATATTCAGATGTCAGTGATCTAAACTGCTGATTCTGAAATTGGTGTTTGGAGTAGGGCAGAGAACAGGTTAGGGAGGAAAGTAATTTCCTTTGATGATCACTGATAAATGTTTTGTACAATAAAACTGGTTTAGTGCATAAACTGTTGTGCCTTATCAGAAGGCTGAAATACAAGTAGAAATATTCAGTCATAACTTAGACATTGTGGTTTCTTTTAGCCTCTGTTACCTTGAAGGAAATAAATACAAATGAAAATTATTATTGTTATTCATACCATCTATGTGTGTATGTTTTAACAACCATGGATGGGTGAATGTGGGTATGTTCATAAAGTCTGATAAAAGGAATTTCTATGTGAGAGAAAATGTGTTTCAGGCTTATATCTTTCATCATTATTTTAAACTGAGTTTAGAATTAAGGCAATGCATTAGTTAAATCTGAGTGCTTCTAAACGTAAAACTAAAATTAAATATAGGAAAAACACAGCGCAAAACAAATGTAACATTGGATCTGATTTCATGAGCTTTTTACCCAAAGAAAACTCATCTCCCACCTTTTAACTGTTTAATGTATAATGGGATTGAGGTATAAGGAAAACAATAGGAAATGTTGTCAACCAAAAATAATTTATAGAAAATGGTCTAATAATTAATTATAAGTCATTGTAACAACCTTAAATATTTATGTTTAAAAATGAATAGGACTTCAGGGGTGCTTGCGTGGCTCATTTGGTTACGAACCTGACTTCGGCTCAGATCATGATCTTGCGACTCCATGAGTTCAAGCCCCATGTTGGGCTCTGTACTGACAGCCCAGAGCCTGGAGCCTGCTTCAGATTCAGTGTCTCCCTCCCTCTCTGCCCCTCCCCTGCTCTCTCTCTCTCTCTCTCTCTCTCTCTCTCTCTCTCAAAAACTAAACATAAAAAATTAAAAATCTATAGGACTTCAGTTTATTTACCCACTAAATGAGTTGACAGATGCTCAAGGATTAGACCATAAAAGTGGTACACATTGTCAGTTCCTCCACTTATGCAAACAGTTTCAAATCATGGGGTCATATTGACTGTGTAATTTTCACTTTTGATTTCTGAAGCTGCCTTTTATAGTATTTCTATCATTTCACTTTGGATAGGTTTCTGCTAGTCTTTCAGCAGAATAGAGATTATTTTTCCAAAAGTAACTTTTATTCAAGCTGTATGGTCCCAGAAGCCCTATATACAGAATTCAGATCGTACTGAATGAAAGAAATCAAAACTATTTACTTTATTGGCAATATGTTCATTCAATGTGCTAAAACCTCTTTTGCTAAAAGCACCCAAATCTTTGGGTAAACCAGCATACATTCTTCCTGACAGCCCTGGCAAAGGCAAAAGTGAACTGTAAATAGTGAACCTTCAAACCAGCCCCCTCAGGGTTCCAACAAATTTAGATAAATCAAATATGAAATTATGCAAATAATGACACACAGGCCATAATGAGAGGGAATCGGGAGTTAGACTGATGGACAACAACAGTGTTTGAGTTCAGGGTACTCCATAAATTCTAATCATTGGAATAAGAATGAGAATAATCCTGCACATGTCTTTAAATAAATAAAAGAGGAAATGGCAAACATGAGTTTGAAACAAGATACTATCAAAATGAGACAGTTTGGAGGGAAAAAGCAAGAATAATTCCTATAAATGATAAATATAAACATTGAAAATAAAAAATCAATAGATTGATCAATAGGTTAAACAATAATTAGGGACAGATTAGGAAAGCCTTAGGGACCTAAGAGACAGACATGAGGAAATTAACACATTTCAGCACAGAGAAACAAAAAGAAATTATGAATATGAGATTATGATATTAAGGATATAATGAAAAAGCAATATTTGTCAAATCAGATGATCACAAGAACTAATAAAGTCAGAGAGGAAAAGCTTTCAAAAAATAATGACTACAAATTTTGGGAAATTAGTGACAAATATGGTTTCTCATTTTTAAGAATCAGAATGAAACACGAGAGCAATTATTAAAAATAAATAAAACTGCAGAACATTAAAAATCAGTAGAAGATGGTAAGTACAGCACAAGTGAAAAATACTCTCTTGCAAATTCATAGCAATACACTGACCGCAGTCTACTCATCATCCGCAGTACAAGTCACCAGGTAACTGCGGGAGTCAGACTTCAAGATGGCCTCCACTCACCTATCTTGCTTTCTGGTATACCAACCCTTGTGTAATCCCTTTCACACTAGGGATTGTTCTGTATGCCAACAGAAGTGAGTGTGAACAGTGTCAGAATTCACATCACTTCTTCTCCCTTGGCTCTTGGAGCTCGATATCTGGAAGAAGCTAGCTGCCATGTCATGAGGACATTTCAGCATCTTGTTAAAAAACCTGCATGAGGAGATGAGACCTCCTACTGATAACCAGCATCCATCTCCCAGTCATTCCAGGAAGCCATCTAGAAAGCAGATCCTCCAGACAGGCTTTCAGATGACTGTAGCCTTGGTCAACATCTTGATGAAGAACTCTCCAGCTATGCCAGTCAGAAACTCTTAATCCACAGAAAATGGGAGAGGTAATGTTTATTGTTGTTTTAAGCCACTGGGTTTTGGATAATTTGTTATGTAGCTGTAGATACTACTACAGCCATGGAGTAATAGCTTCAGTGTGCTAAAATAAAAGTAACTGTCTACCAAAAAGTGTATATCTAGACAAATTATCATTCATAATGAGGAAAAATAAAGTTATATTTGGACAAGCAATAACAGAGTTTATCCTCCAAGAAAGTGGTATATATAAAGGGATGTCTAATGGGTAAAATTCAGGAAGAAAGACAGTAATCCCAGAATAAAGTTCTGGGATGTCATAAAGCATGGTGAAGAAGCCAGTAAGCATGTGGATAAATCTAATCAAACTGAGCTAATAAACCAGATTTCAGGATATGCTGTCATCTGGGTTTGAGGAATGATGAGAATGATAACTTCCCCTCTGACCAAGTTGGAAGCTGCTTTTATTTCAGATTTCTGTTAAAGTAACAAATTAGATATATATCTGTTTATATGTATGTACATGCATATGTGTGTGCATATTTTATATGGTCAAATATAGAGAATGCATGAAAATGATGATCATAAAATATAGGAGAGTGGTTACCTCTGAGGTTGGAGACAGAAGGGGAGGAGAATGTGATTGAAGAGGGAGGGACCCACAAGAAGCTACATATTTATAAGTAACGTTTCATTTCTTAAGCCAAGTAGAGAGAAGATAGGTTGCCATTTATTATTTTTTATAATTTTCCCTAAATGTTAAATGTTTGTTAATGAATTTAATAAAAGAGTCAGAGAGTCACCTGATACCCTCTACTTCCTCACCACCAACCTCAGCAAAGATTCATGAAAGATCTTTGTGTAACCTCTGGGCAGAATTCCCAAAACATGGTTATACATTAGATTTGCTACTATGATTAAAGACACACAATTTTAAGTCCTCTTTAAAGAGGTTTTTGAGTTAATAGTGCTGGGATGAGTCTAGCAAAGTTGGATTAAAGATTGGCCTGATGAACCATGGTGCATCAGCACTGGGCACAAAGAAAATAACATATAAATATGCTCAAATGAGTTTTAACAAAGATGCTAAAGTTATTCAGTGGAGAAAAGATAGTCTTTCCAATAAATGATGCTGGAACAATTGAGCATTCATAGACCAAAAAGAAAAAAAAACACACACACACAAGGGCCTTGACCTAATCCTCAAATCTTGTACAAAATTAACTCCCAAGTAATCATAGACTTAAATGTAGAATGTAAAATTATGGAACTTTCAGGAAAAATCATAAAAAAATGTTTAGCATCTAGGAGTAGGGTAAGTGTTTAGACTTGACATTAGAAACAGTGTATAAGATGAAAAAGTAATAAAGTGGACTCCATCAAAATTTAAAACTTTTGCTTTGTGAAAATGTCTGTGAAGATTATGAAGAGACAAGTTACTGATTGGGAGGAAATATTTGCAAACTACATGCCCAACAAAAAATATGTGTATAGAATACATAAAGAATTCTCAAGACCCTAAAGCAATCCAGTGTGAAAAATGGCAAAAGACATGAGCAGCCATTTCAAAAGATGATATACAAATGGGAAATAAACACTTAATTTTTTAAAGTTTATTTATTTTGAGACAGGGAGTGAATGTGTGAGCAAGGGAGGGACAGAGATAGAGGGAGAGGATCCCAGGCAGGCTCTGAGCTGTCAGTGCAGAGCCTGATGTGGGTCTTGAAATCACAAACTGTGAGATCCTAACCTGAGCTGAAACCAAGAGTCAGACGCTTAACCAACTGACCCACCCAGGCACCCCAGGAGATAAACATAAAAAAGATGTTCAACATCGTTAGCCATTAGGGGAAAGTACGTTTAAAACCACAATGATATCAGAATGCCTAAAATTTAAAAAAAATGGTGATATAGAGACTGTGAGTTACTCACACATTGCTGTTGAAAATATAAAATGGGACAGCCACTCTGAGTAAGACAGTTTCTAGCCATGTGCTTACCATACAACCCAGTAGTTGCGCTCCTGGACGTTTGTCTCAGAGATGTAAGAACACTACGTTCACATACAAATATATACACAAATGCAACAGATTCATTCACACTAATCAAAAGCTGGAAAAAACCCACATGTCCTTCAATAGGGGAATGGTTCAACTGTGGTACATGAGTACCATGGAATACTACTCAAAAATAAAAGAGAAACAATCTATTGATACACACAACTTGGATGTATCTTGAGGGATTTATGCTGAGTGAAAAAGAAAAGCCAATCTCAAACATTACATACTGTGTGATTCCAATTTCGAAGCATTCTTAAAATGACAAAATTATAGAGATGGAGAGTAGATTAATGGTTGGCATGGGTTAGGGAGGGCTGAGAAAGGGAAGTAGATTGTAGCCATGAAAGGGCACCACAGAGGATTCTTTTGATGAAATCGTTCTGTAACTGTGATGTTCTATGCATTGGATAAAACGAAAAGTTGCTTAGAACTACATAAATATACAGACACACAAATGAGGGCTGTAAAACTAGTGAAATCTGGGGGCGCCTGGGTGGCTCAGTCGGTTGGGCGTCCGACTTTGGCTCAGGTCATGATTTCACAGTTCGTGGGTTTGAGCCCTGCGTCGGGCTCTGTGCTGACAGCTAGCTCAGAGCCTGGAGCCTGCTTCGGATTCTGTCTCTCTCTCTCTCTCTTTGACCCTCCCCTGTTCATGCTGTCTCTCTCTCAGAAATAAATTAAAAAAAAAAAAAAACCTGGTGAAATCTGGCTAAGGTTGACGAATTATAGCAAAGTAAATTTTCTGGTTGTGCTATTATACTTTAGTGATATGGTGAGGGATGAACAAAGGAGATACAGTATCTCCTGGCATTATTTTTCACAAATACATGTGAATCTACAAGTATCTCAAAACAGGAAGTTTTAAAAATCACTGAACATATGGTACAGTGAAAATATACAGAAAGTATACAGAAAATAAGTACCTGTGGGCTCTTTGTTTCGAGGACAGTATAATTTTAGAAGAAGTGGAGTATGGTACACTCAGAGGTAATGTTTGAACAAGTGATGGCCACAAACTACCTTCTAAGGAAGTGTGTCCAGTTAGCCTCCAGACCTAGAAAAAAGTGAGTGGGGCTTGCAGATTTGGGACCAGAGCTGAATTACTGAAAAGCAACAGAGGACAGTGTGTGTTTTCTGCTTTCTTCCCCCAAATCCCTCTTCATTCTTTTTCCCCTCTATGCATTTCTGTCTTTCCTTGAAATAAATATATTTTTGATTTTTATTATGTGGGACATCAAATTAATACAGCAAATCGAAGTGACCAAATGTTCAAACCTGGCTTGGGCTAGCCAAACTCTATTGTCAATAATGTTCCAAGATGGTTGTAATAACATGGTCTCTGGTATTTGGAAATCATTGTTCTGGAATATACATGGAAAATAGTTTGCACGTAATCCTGTTTTGTTTATCAACTGTATGTGGGGGATAAATTATTTTAGAAATGTGTTTCATAAAATAGTAAGGTCCTCTTTTCCTCCAGTGTGTCCTATGCAAACTAAATAGAAGTCAGTCAGAAGACAGTTGAAAAATGGTATTAATCTTTTGCCAAAAGGCACAGAAGGCCAGGAGTGGCATGGGAATGGAGGAGAGCAGCCCAGATGGGGAAAAGAACTAATCCATGAGTTTTTCCCCTCACCCTCATCATCATTTTAGCACAACTGGACTTAAATCTTAAGTCCCACTAAGGTAGTTTACCTTCAAAAACTCTACGGTTAATCACAGAACCACTCAATCTGACTATGTGTCAGCAGTAAAGAAAAAACAAAAACCAAATATGATGAAACATTCCCCCAACTAGAGCACTAATATAAAAATTAAGGTAACCTTACAAGACATTATAATACCATTCTTGGTATTATGATATTTAAATTTGTTTATAGAAGATTTTAGTGAAAGCTTTTTTTCTACCAAGCAAGCATATATAAACTCAGTTTAAAATAATATTGTATCAGTGAAGGAGGTAACTTCAGAATTAACCTTTTCAAACAGATAGGTGTATAGGATAGCCAAAGGGATTTAGAACTCAACAAATATAAGTTGCTTAATATTAAAAAAAAACTTTATAGTTTAAAACTATTCTTAGTTACAGAAAAAAGAATCAGTTATTAAACTTCAAATGCTTTTAGACCTCTTAATAAAAGCCTGAACTAAGAGAATTGATACAGATGTCCTTGTTATAAGAAATGTTTTACTTCTTAGGTGCCATAAAAATGTATTTCAGGTTGCTTCATCAAACAAGCTTTGACACAAATGAGGAGCCCTGTATGAATGTCCTTTAATGAAAGACATTTCTGGAGAGCCGAAGCTCTTCAACTAAAAGAGTGTCCTTCAGAGGGAAAGGTTTTTCAGGATTTATTTAGCAGCACTTGTGGGAATATTTATGCAGCTTGCCAAACCTCAATTCTCTTTCATGAGTGTACTTTTGGGCAACATTCAAAACTGGACCATAAAATTAGGTCACAATAGCAAGAAATTAGGCTTTGACATCCGTGTTTTACCACTCTTCATGGTATTTCTGTTGTATTATAAATATTCTTGGCATTGCTACCAACTATTAGGAAGACCTTGCTGACACCCAGCTGAACATAATGTTTTCCACTTAAATTGCCAAAACAGAAAATGCAACCGGGACTATACTTTTCAGATGCCAACGCTTTTTATTTTTACATCTTAAATACCATATTAAACAAAATTTCTTAGTGTAAGTCTGAGTTTAAACACAAAAGAAAAAGACTTTCACTATCTGAAACTTTTGTTTTGTTTTGGTCTGATTCTCAAACCCTGACATCTGCTACATGAAATTTGGAAATCTTTGAAAAAAAGAGTAGCTGAAATTAATTTTTATTTAGATGATTAGTGTGTGTGTGTGTGTGTGTGTGTGTGTGTGTGTGTGTGTGTGAAGCTTTTCACTTTATTCCTAAAGCCAGAGTACAGTTTCAGAATGAAAATGGATATGCTAGATGCCATCTTTATTTGATGTAATTCATTGAAGTTTTTATTACTTGGTCTAATGACATGGTTACCAGATTCTTTCTTAAGGAGATCATTTTTGCTGATGACTAACCCACTTTTAAGCCCTTCATTGAATAATTTAAGATAACATAGCCAAATAAATAACCTGATGGAAACTGTCAGTATACATTTTATCTGAATAATATTGCTATATTTTATTTTATTTTATTTTTAATGTTTTTATTTATTTTTGAGAGAGAGAGAGAGAGAGAGAGAGAGAGATCATGAGCAGGGGAGAGGCAGAGAGAGAGGGAGACACAGAATCTAGAGCAGGCTGTCAGCATAGAGCCTGACGGGAGGCTCCCACTCATGAACTATGAGATCATGGCCTGAGCCAAAGTCAGATGCTCAACTGACTGAGTCACTCAGGTGCCCCAGTATTGCTATATTTTAAATCAATGGTTGGCTAGTGGTCTTTTCTACAGGAAATGCTTAGCTGTTTTATATTAGCGGAGTTCATATCCAGAGCATACGTCTGTTTGCTGTCCAGGCAAAATTAGTTTTAATGCATTTACTCAGATACTGTTGTTTTAGGTTAATTAGTACTCTTTCTTTAAAAAAAAAAATATGGCATCTGGTGCCTGGGTGGTTCAGTTGGTTATTTTGGCTCACATCATGATCTCACGGTTCATGGCTTCAAGCCCTGCATCAGGTTCTGTCCAGACAGCCCAGAGCCTGGAGCCTGCTTCAGATTCTGTGTCTCCCTCTCCCTCTGTCCCTCCCCCACTTGTGCTCTCTCTCATCTCAAAAATAAATGAAAACAAAAAATTTTTAAATATGGTATAGATAAACATTTTCTTTAAGATAAAGAGTTGTATTGGTTCTTTTATGGTCAAATCATGCATTTATTACATCTTGTTTCCTCTTCACAGTAACTACATGAAATCTCTGCATTTATGTTCAAATTTGAAAACACAATTTTTAATTTAATATTAATCCTAGAAGTCATTTAGACAGTTCCTATCCCTTCATTTTGTAAATTTCGACTCTGAGATAGATTTGCCCTGTATTACCCATCTACATAGTAATAATCAGTCCAGTTTTGTCATTGTATTAGAGTTTCTTCCAAAGAAAATGAATCAATAAAATCTATAGTTAATTTCTAAAACTTATGTAGCTAATACTTTTACTCTAAAGCTTTCTATAGTTAATTTGGTGTAGTGTCAGAAAGGTGACCAAGTCTGTTCTAGAATTGCTGCTACTAAGTAACAAAGGTTAGAGATTACAGCTCTGCTCTTTTCTCTTTCCCTTCCCATTATCTGGCACATGCTAATAAATAGGAGTTAAGGTTTTAAAACACTGTGGGAAAAGTTAAAACCATAGACAGTCTATAAAAAGATATTGAATCATTAATTCCTGGATTATTTAGAATTCTATTTGTATGGCTAACCCAGTGACCTTGGCTAGTAAAGTCTGCTGTCATGTTAAGATTTGTGGAACTTCTGGTGTTAAATCACCAGATTTTTTTTGTGGTACTTGGCATAAATATTCCCGTTGTGTTTAAGAAATCCTATATTCAAATTATTATTAACTGTGAGACTGTGGGTTTGTATTCAAAATTAGTAAGACATGACATGCCTAAAAGAAATTACATAGGGCTTTGAAATTAATCAATTTAGTCTCTATAAAATTAGGAAGAACAGACAAAAAGTTTCCTGTACCATATATACCAAGTTAGACAGGCATACCAATACACACACACCTTTTGACCTCTGCCCCCATACACACTTATGTGAAGAGATACACTTATAAAGGCATAATAATGTGTCCAGATAATCATAGTCAAACCAAAGAGAAGAGTTGAGGTAGTTTTTCAAGTATTTGGGTCAGAAAAACACACATTTACCTCAGATACTTGGATAATTGCCTCTATTTTCCACTTGTGTTGTCCAAGAAAGTTTGCCACAGAGACAGACTAAAGATTCCATCTCCTCAGCCCTCACAGGACTGAGACAGGAAAATGGCCCTTGCTGCCCACACTGGCTGGAACAATGACTGACTGGGCGCCATTCTGAGGCATCCTGACCCCACTTGGCACTAAACCACAGTGATACATCTGCGCAGTGAAAGCCTGCGCAGAACTTAAGCATTCTCCTTTCCATTGAGATCTACAGATTCAAAAGCTGCTAAGGGACGCTTCTCCATAACTGTTACACGCTGATACTGAAGTAATGAGCTGGAATGTGTATCTGTTTGTAATAAATACAGAATTTAGAAAGTAGCTTGATTGCTTCAAAGTTAGAACTCATTAGTAGTTTAATTTTTTTGAAGCTCTAATAAAAATAACAACTTTTTCAATACTACTAAAGTTATAAAGTACACCAGCGATTTGAAATTGTATTCCTCAGTGTAAGTTCAATGTAAGTCGATAAAAGTTCAAGGAAATTTTCAAATATGTCAACAAAGTATGTGCTTCATTCAGAATGAGTCATACTCTTCTGAGCTTTAAGATGGGTCTTGAAAATGATCTAGTTTAACACTTCATTTTACAAAGTCAAAAATTAAAACAGAACCGTGTGACAATCATAAGTTGTACACAACACTATAGTGCATACACTGGTGAAAATTTACTTATCTTATTCCTCAGTGGAATCCAATGAGAAGTTTTTTTGGTGGATTTCTTCTCCTCTTTGTTAACTAATTGTTCCTGACTTCTTTTTTTTTAATCTCATAATCAAACTGATCAGCTTTTGGCAAACTGAACCTTACTCTTTGCTACACAGTCTGTCTGTACCCATGGCTCCCTTAAAAAATAATCGGCAGACTTGCTCCCCCTCATTCTGATTTCAGGATAGAAGGGAGGAAAGCTTTACAGAACTTAATAGCCATGTGTACTTTTATATGCTCCACTGCAGTGCAGAATGGTAGGTTTTATACATCTGGTGTATTTACCGATGGTGCCAAATATATCTGCCAATTATATCAAATTATAATAGCAGTACAGATAATCAGAGATACCTAAAAGTCCTTATGAGCATAAATAAATGGCAGTTAGTTCATATTTTAAAAATAATTTCAGTGTATGTTGGCAGAATATTATGTTTACAACTCCAATCTTTATGCTGTGAAAAAAACATTATATTATGAATATAAAATAAAAAATGAAGATATATAGTTATATAATTTAATGTATAATATAGAACATACAATATCATAATAGACATATGTTGTTAAGATACATATTACTGACCATATATCATCTATTTCTTATATAAAGATATGTAATATTTATTAATTAAGGGCTTATTACTTAACAGGCACTGTTTTAAGTGATGGATACTATTGTTATCCCCAATTTACACATGAGAAAATTGAGTCTCAATGAGGCTGAGGGTCATATAGCTATTAAATAGAAGAACAAGATTTGAATCCAAGATGCTTGACTGTAGATCAAACATCTAGCTCATTGCTGGAACACAATATAACCAGATATATTCAATGAGATAATCAATGTGGAAAAATAAAAAATTAGGCCTCTTTATTGATAAGACATTTTATTCTATAGAAAGTAACTGATGCAGATTTTGCAATTTTATTTTTGCCCATGATAATTTATGTCTGGCCTAATAACAGGGAAAATTATAGTAGTTTAATATACGTATATATATACATATATGTATCACCATATTTTTAGCTACTCAACGTCATACAATTATAAGAGCAAAAACAATAAATATAGTATATGGCTTTAAAGCTTGATTTTAAAATGTGCTCTTTAGCTTTAAAATTAATTAATTAATTAATTCATTCATTCATTTAGGGGCACCAGGGTGGCTCAGTCTGTTGAGTGTCCAACTTCGGCTTAGGTCATGATTTCACAGCTCATGAGTTTGAGCCCTGAGTTAGGCTGTGTGCTGACAACTCAGAGCCTGGAGCCTGCTTCAGATTCTGTGTCTCCCTCTCTCGCTGCGCCTCCCCCGCTCATGCTCTCTCTCTGCCTCTTGCAAATGAATAAACATTAAAAATTGTTTTTAAATTAATTAATTCAAGGGGCACCTGGGTGGCTCTGTCAACCTCCAACTTCGGTTCAGGTCATGATCTTGTGGTTCATGAGTTCAAGCCCTGTGTCAGGCTCTATGCTGACAGCTTGGATCCTGGACCCTGCTTCAGATTCTGTGTCTCCTTCTCTCTCTGTCTCTCCCCCCACTTGCGCTCTGTCTCTCACTCTCAAAAATAAGCATTAAAAATTGTTTAAAAATAAATAAAATTCATTCATTCAAATATTTCAATGTTTTCCTTTATAATGTATATGCCTACAGGACTATCATATAAATTTTATCATGTCATCTTATTGTTGTATCTTAAAATTGCTGAGGTAGTAGTGCAATAACTTATAAGCAAAGGGAGTTTAGAAAAGGAAAAGAAATAATCTTCAGCTCTCACCTTATAAAGCCAGAATGTGGCCAGATACTAGTGCTCTAAATTTACTATACAACTTACCTTACTCCACTGAATGTTTCACTTCCCAAAATATAAAAACCAGATTATACAATTTTTATTTTACATCTGTTTTACTGTTGGCATCTGGTTTATTTTATCAAATGAACTAAATTGTCTACCAAAACCACTCCGAGGTACTGATGATAATTCAAAGTTAGTTTAGAGAGGAGAGTAAAATCTTAAGTTATTTGAAATTAGAATTTAAAATCTTTTCTTTTCGGTTCATTTTGTCAAACAAAAGAAGACAAAAACACCTTAGCTTCATTACTGAAATTATAACCAAGGGAAGACTTAATAGTGTAAAATCCCATTTAAACCGAACAATTTTCTTATATATTTTTGTGGTACTGTCGTTTCAAGGTTCTGGAACATCCGATTCTTTCTTGATGGTGCCTTTTGCAACTGGCTTCCTGCCACCAACGTCTCTTTGCCACCAGCCAACTCTCACCAGCCCACCCCCTGAGTACTTGATTAGGTCACAGATTTTTTACACTTAAACGCATGAGAATAAAAGGCACTCAGAAAAAGCTTTTACTCTCTAAACCTATGATCAGTTTAAGAAATTGCAGAGAAGAGGGGCTTCTGGGTGGCTCAGTCGGTTGAGCATCTGACTCTTGATTTCAGCTCCAGAGTTCCCAGGGTTGTGGGCGTGAGCCCTGTGTTGAGCTCCATGCATGGCACCTGCTTAATATTCTCTCTCTCTCTCTCTCTCTCTCTGCCTCTCTCCTCTGCTTGTGCTCTCTTTCTCTCTAAAAAATAAAAATAAAAATAAACAAGTTGCAGAAAAGAGATTCTAGTCCTTTTGAATTCCTATCACACAAGTCCTTATACTGCCATCATCACTGGGGTTAATTAAGATACACTCAAAGAGAGAGAAACAAATGTGAAAAGTGTTTTGTAACTGACTCTGTAGACTCTCTCTTGATATCCTATAAATCTAGCTGTGGATTTGAACTATGATGCAACCATATTTTGCACCCTCTCCACTTCCTCCCTAAAGGTAACTACAGGTTCCTATACTTGTGTGACTAAACACCCCATGTGTTATCTAAGTTTGACTTCTGACTTATCATTACATCAGCACAGCAGTGACTTCTGTCTTTCCTCTGCTACTTCACTTTTCCTTTAAAATATTTGACTGCCCAGTACACTTATAAGTCAATGCCTATTCTGCCATGAATCCCAAGGCTTTTTTTCCCTAAAAAGTAAAACACTATTTTAATTTCTAATTGTCCACTATTAGCCATCAGTAATGGTTACTCTAAGGACATGAGAGGAGGCGAGGAAGCTGGCTGTGGTTTACATGAATTTCCAGGGCAGTGTTGGAGCACCATCTCCTTTTTTGAAAGTGCACTGGGATGATGCACGTGAGCTAAGAGTTAGCCTGTTGCAGCGGCAACCTTGAATCCACTTAATTTTAGAAAAGAACGAGTGCAGAAACCTATGAGTAGCAAGTAACTTGTGCCATGCCAAGATGAGTGTCCCTGAATGGTCTACGGTCCATCACACTGAAGAACATACCTCTGAACTTCAGCTCCCTCCCATGTTACTGGCTATCAACAACCAGAGCTTGAGCAACTTCGCATGTTCCTGTGAATTTCTCCAGGAAAAAGGGACCATTACTGACAGGAGTATGTCAGATCTGTCTAATGTGGATGTTGTAAAGAACGTGGAAGACCGCCATCTGATATGTTCCTGAGTCAGCTGGTAGCCAAGGTGCCTAAATCAAGGAAATGACAATCTCTTCAGCAGTTTAGGGAGGCTTGCTGTGTGACTGTACAGAGTCCCGTCTTATCAGACATAAAACCTTAGGTTTCAGAAAAGCAAACTCTGGTAATATAACAAGTTCTACCAAAACTTTATTTAAAGGCCAGAGGGTGAGGAGACTGGTGTGTGCATAGAATGTATCCAAAATTAGTACTTTCAGTTCTCGCTGAAAAGACATAGAAATCTCATGTGTTTAAAATAGTAAGTAAGTTTTGTGTCCTCTGTTACCATTTATCATAAGGATAAAATTTGCAATAAGCAGTCAGCAGAAGCAAGTTTTCTTAGATATTATTTCTCATACTTAAATAGTTACCTCCAGGGAGATAATAGTGGTTGTAAAGTGGTCTGATTCCAATAATCAAAGTATACTTTGATAGGGGAAAGAGGTGGCTGGTCATCCTATAAATTACATGATTTTCTCTAGTAATATAGCAAATACATGCATACAATCATTAAAAGATCTATATGCTGTGAGGCACCTGGGTAGCTCTGTCAGTTGAGCGCCCAACTCTTGATCTTGGCTAAGATCATGATCTCATACTTCATTAATTTGAGCCCTGCATCAGGTTCTGCGCTGATGATTTGTCTCATGAAGCTACATGAGACAAATATACCTTCGAAAGCCACTTCACCTACTGACTAAGCTGTGGTCTTAGGCTAGTCAGTTAATCACTATAAGCCTCAGAATGCATGTTTATGGAAGACAATAATAATACTTATAGTTCACACAATGACCATGGTGATGTTTTATAAATATCTCCCTTTATTTCCTCCCCCTTTGCTATTAATGTATATGTAGACATAAAAAATTAATACCATATATCTCGAAATATAAATTCCCATAATAAACAGTGCCAAACACTGATTAGCTTTTTAGAAGCATTGCTGAATTCACCCTCAGTATTTTTTTCTTAGTAGAACCCTTCAAGCACATGTTTTAACAAGTAGACTTGCACTTCTGGAATTAAATTACAAAGGTTCTAAGAGTTTTTGCTTGTTTGTTTGCTAACGGGGGGTAGGGACGGGATCCAGGTAGAGCTCTTGTTCTCCAGAAAGTCAGTCACTGTTACTGGGGGAGGGAGGTTTGATTGGGCCAAAGCTTGTCACTTTAGCCTTCTCTCTTTTAGACTCCCATCTCCAGTGCCTCAGAGAAGATGATTTTCTTTGCTCATTAGTTCAACTTATCCATCAAGGACTCATGACAAAAGCCCAAAGTACATGGCTTCCTGCCCCTCAGCGGGCATTCACACTGTCCCTTCAGCCTTGATCTTTCCTCTTGCAGGTAAAAACAGAAAAGATGGAGAGAAAAACATGGTGGATCCTTTTCTCCCCGTCTGTGCCAGCCTGCCTCCAACCTGGTGATCGTTGACACTCACCATTTGTGTGAAAGCCTTTTTTTTTCCTTTTTTTTAACATATTATTCTAGATTTTACTAATTAACTCAATTTTGTAGCCTCTGCAGTTTTCCATTCCAATCTAGATCTTAGAGGATTTTGCCCCTTTGAAACTTCTAAACATACTTTTGAGCAGGAAGATATTTAAAAACATAATTATATAGCTTCACTAATATGAAAAATGGCTAGTGAACTAACCTAGTGAAATTTTTGTGTTTTTATGTCCTGTTTTTCATTGAAATTCCATATCTCAGAAATTAGCTCATAATCTGAAAAAAAAAAAATGAAGAACTGGTGAATTATAATACAGGAGTATTGCTACTGAAAGGACTGTTTGATTTTGCCAAGCAGGTAATGAACAGTGTTGTTGTCAAATTCACTAAGGTGTCCTTTTAATTAGGATGCAGGCTAAGGGGCATTACTCCAGTGGTCTTTGTATCCTGGTGCCATGTGTATATTCCTTGGCAAGAGTGGATGAAAAGCGGCAATAAACAACTCAACACTGTCCATGGCTCTTTAGGGTTTTTGGAACAGTTCCTGGGATTGGTTAGTGAAAATGGACAGCATGCGGAGAAAATTTTCCTCTCAGTAGCAAGGCTTACGGGAAGATACCAAGCCATTAGCAGCATGCATGTGTATTTAATTGTATTAACTCCTCCCATCAACCTTCTTGGATCTTTAATTTGGGCAGGAAATTTGAGACTGTGACTGGAAGGACTTGAGAAGAAGTGAAGGGTTAAAATGAAGTGTATATAATTCTTTCTGGAAGTGCTTAAATTTCATTGTTTGAAAATGCTTTCATTTTTTCCCCCTTTGGTCAAAAAGACATGCTTAAAATTCTTGTCTCTTTACCAGAAATACTTTTGCTCTTCAACAGGTTTATTTTTAGGTATAGGGTATTATATAAACTTCTCTTTTAGTAACTCAAGCAACCCCATCTGTTGGAAGAACTTTCAGGAAAGTTTTGAGGGATGTGGATATGACTCTTAAATATATACATAGTGCCTTTTTTAAAATAATTCACTAGTCATCATAAAGGAATAAAAGTCTCTGGCTCAAGATGTTGTTAATTTCCATCTTTTTAAATCTTTTTAATGTTCTAGTCTCAATTATTGTCACAGATGGAACTCTTAGAATTTAGACTAGGGATCCAGCTCAATTGCCATTTTAATAAGATGTTTCAAATGTATTTGAGATTCTCATGTACCTATAAATGTCATCATAGAGACATGTGCATGAATCATCATTGTGGGCATCTCCTTTCATAGATCATAATTGAAAGTATACCACCAAGATCAGATGAGGATATAATTTTCTTAATTAAATTTTTTTTAATGTTTATTTACTTTTGAGAGAAAGAGAGACAGTGCAAGCAGGAGAGGATAGAGAGAGAGAGAGAGGGAGACACAGAATCTGAAGCAGACTCTAGCCTCTGAGCTGTGAGCTCAGAGACCGATGCGGGGCTTGAACTCACAGGTAGTGAAATCATGATCTGAGCTGAAGTTGGACGTTTAACGACTGAGCCACCCAGGTGCCCCTAGATGGGGATATAGCTTTAAAAAGAAAGAGTAAGAATTTGAAAGGAAATCACATAACAAGTGTGCTTTTCCTGCTTCCAGGAAAGGGAAAATATTCTTGTTTAAATAAACTGCATCGATAATAAGTGGAGGTTATAAAGATTCATTGTTCTTTCATTAGCCTTATTCTCATTACTAATGGATCTAAGTTCACATTTCTCAATGTTAGAGGTTTAAAAATTACCACATACCTTTGAAATGGTAGGGGTATTTAATATTCAGCTTCATTTTAGTGCAGTTTTAAACATGACAAGACCACATGACATTGAACTGTGTTTCATAACATTATGGTAGAGCCATGGTCTTATCTAATTTTGAGACAAGAAATAGGTCTACGATAATAAAGGACTTTAGCTGAAACATTCTGGTAAAGAAAGAAGTCGCCTCTCCTAATATAACTGGCGTCCTTTCAGTGATGTGATTTTTAAAGATAATTTTATTTTAAAAGGGAAAATAATTATATTTGAAAAGTTTTTGTTTCCCTAACATTCAAACTTTTCATTAAAGCTTGCTATTTTAGTAAAAATTAACCATGAACTACAGAGTATTTGCATGTGATGTTTGCTTTAATTACTTATTGGGAATTGCAGGTAGAGAGTAATGCTAGAGGCATTTGACGCTTGCAGCAGCTCTGGAACATGAAGGTTTATATTAAATATGTGTGCCGTGTGGAAGGAGATCCCAAAAGGACCAGAGGTTTTGGGTCCGGTTGTTTAGAAAGTCAGTGTTTAAGAAGAAGAAAGTACATTGGTAATTACTGCCTAAGTGTCAGCACAGACTCAAGCAGTGCATGGGGTGGAGTCATGGCTGGTGTGCATCCTGCTTAATTCTGGAGGGTCCTAATTTCAAATCTTCTATCCCATTGGACTCACCAGAAAATGTGTCTCAGTTATTGATGGAGAAACTTGAAAATACTTTTTTCCTGGCAATTTTTCCTCAAGTGTCGAAACTCCTTTTCATAGAGTTTCATAGAATGTTACTACATTCCCAAAGAAGAAATGGCCAGATTGATAATAATTGTGTTCTTGCTCAGTGTTTCCTCTGATTACCTATGAACAAGAATTGAGTGGAAATCACATGTATATTTTGTTTATACGTAGGCCTTTTTACCGAAAGACACTGGTAAAACTCAGGAAAGATTAATAGATGGCTTTATGGTGGGGATCTATTGAATATGAATTTATAGATGGGCGATGAATTTATCTTTATTCATCTGAGTTAACAGATCAAGCAAAGATTTAAAAAGATCATATAACAGTTTTTATCATTTTTTCTAAAATATACATTTGTGCCCAAGATATTCATATTATCCCCAACAAGAAAGGTCTCCAAAGGAAGCTCAATACCATTTTTTTAAGTTGACTCCGATAATGCAAAATTTTAAATCATTGTGCTATAGTTATTGAAAAGTTGGTCTCATGGCAAATTGGTTGTGTTTACATCCTAGCTTTGTCATTTGCTAGCTATATCACTCTGATCATTTAACCTATCCATGTCTCTGTTCCCTCACTGATAAAATAGCAAAAATAATAGCACCTACATCATAAGGTTATTTGTAAGAATTGTCAGATTTAGCATGACTTTAATATAATACGGGCTCAGTAAAATATATTATTTTTATTAAAATAAAACATATAAAATTTGTATTCATTAACATTTTGTCATATATAAATTTTATGTTGTTATGAGTTCATGCTTGTTAAAAAATACACTATATTATTTTAAGAAATACAGAGGCGCCTGGGTGGCTCAGTAGGTTAAGTGTCCGACTTCGGTTCAGGTTATGATCTCACAGTTTGTGGGTTCGTGCCCCGCTTTGGGCTCTGTACTGACAGCTCAGAGCTTGGAGCCTGTTTCAGATTCTGTGTCTCCCTCTCTCTCTGACCCTACCCTACTCACGCTGTCTCTCTCTCAGAAATAAGTTAAAAAAAAAAGAAAAACATTAAAAAATACGGACAAATCCAAGAAAATGGCAGGATTAAACCTGTCAATGTTCAGGTAGCTTTTGGGAAGACTTGCAGACAGGCACATTTGGGCTACACATTTGGACCTTTTCTCATTTTCTGAGATATGAGAAATCTCATATCTCATATACCAGGATATGAGATTATACCAGGAAACCCAGTCTCTTGTCCCGATCTGTACTCGGTTACAGACTAACTGTGTGGTCTGGCAATAACCCTTTTAGACTTCTGGATCCCTTGGTAAATGTACAGATGTTCGCTTACATGCACTCTAAAACGTATGTGCCCCATATTACATACTGAAATGAAATTGCCTGAAATCAGTGCTTTCATAGTTAAAACATCGAGAACCTGGAGAGATGTAGGGGAAGGAAGTATTGATATGGCAGATGAGACTGCATTGAACCACAGATGGTAGAAGACCATTCTGGCTATTTCCTACAATCCTTCTTCACTGGGGAAAAAAAAAAGAAAAAAGAAAAAAAGAACCAGCTTCAGTAATTGTAGATTCCTTCTGCCTAACTTTGAGGAAGAACCCACAATGTAGAAACATAGCACTAACAAGGACCTTGACAGACCACTAATTATCCCCTATAGGTGAGATTTTTATGGAGTGTTCTCAGGCAGAAATCTCTGCGAGGGATATTTAAAGTCAGAGGGAAAGAACATGAGTGAAAAACCAGAATAGTAAGAGAGAGCATAATGCAAATAGAGAAGGAAGTGCATAGTGGCAGCCTCCATCTGAGGTACAGAAAGGTAGCTCCAAGAAAAATAGTGATAGAGCACCATGCTTTTGGATAGGAGAAGGAATAGAGAGAATCAATACTGATATTTGCACTGGTAATTTTATCCTAGGAGAATTTGTTCAGACTCTCTTCATAAAAACTAAAAACAAAAAGTGTACTTTAACTAACTTTTTATCTATTCCCCCAGATCCGTCTTATTTTTCTCCTTACCCTTCTCTTTCTAGCTTCGTAGGTATTTAATGATAGTGAGAAGAATCAAAACAAAGTTTTGCTAGGGCTAGTCAGAGAAATATCCCAGTTCCTCCACACAGGCCTCCCCTCCCCACACCGTCCCAGATCTGTCATGATTAAAAACAAAAGAATGGGGGTGCTTGGATGGCTCAGCTGGTTAGGCATCCAACTCCTGATGTAGGCTCAGGTCATCGGGATTCTCTGTCCCGCTTTCTCTGACCCCTTTCCCACTCACATGCACTTTCTCTTTTACTCTCAAAATAAATAAGTTTTAAAAATTAAAAAAGAGAAAGAAAAGAAAAACGAAAGAAAATGAAAGACTAAAACAATTTTTCATCTAATGTATATAGGCATTGAAAATGCATGTCAAATTCCAAAGTTCCTTTGTATCTGAGCAATGTCACTGTCTAATTATAATTTAACATGCCATAAATAACATTCTTAGGAACCATTAGCTATCTGCCTGAGGACCTCTTAAGAAATTGGAAAGATCTATTAGTAGGGTAATAATGAAATAAGCTGCATGTCACAGTCCATTTGCTTACATTTTTCCTTGGCTTCAGTTCATTGCTTGTATATTTCTTGAGAGTGTTTGTACAACAGTAGGAGCTTAAAGAGAGGGAGAGGAAGAGAGAGAGAGAGAAGAGGCAGAGGAAGAGAGAGAGGAAGGGAGGGAGAGAGGAAGAGATGCTCTTAATCAGAATCGTACTGCTTTTTTCTCCCCTCGGTGGAAGAATAACAAAGGTGACCAGTTCCGAATGCCTTCTTGTGTGAGTGCTGAGGGACTCGTAGCTGCATTATTTTATATTCTACCAGAACATTTTTTTCCATTATGAACAGAAAAAAAGAGCAAGTAATATCAGCTACGCTGCTTTGAAAATCTTCCTTTGGGAGATAGTACAGTACTGGCCCTGAGCTGACCTCCCGGGCTTGCAAGTCTCTCTTGATAGCACCACTCCTAGGTTTTTGCTACATCCTGATTTCTTAGTACAAACTAAGGGACTTCACATTGCCAACCTTTCTGCACCTTCAACAAATGTATTAGAAAAACTTTATTTTTAAGTGAAAACAAGTGGTAAATGAGCAAGCTGATAAAGAGATCACTCCCAATACAATAATTACTCTTATGTAGCTCAGATGCCCAGGAAACTCTTACAGGAATAACAGCAATAATACTTTAGTAGTTAAAGTTTACTGAGGGCTTTCTATGGACCAGGTCTGCCACTATATTCTTTAGAGATACTGTTTCAATCCTTTTTTAAAAATTTTTAACATTGTTTTAAATTTATTTCAGAGAGAGAGCATGAGCAGGGGAGGGTCAGAAAGAGAGGGAGACACAAATCTGAAACAGGCTCCAGGCTCTGAGCTAGCTGTCAGCACAGAGCCCGACACAGGGCTCGAACCCACGAGCCGTGAGATCATGACCTGAGCTGAAGTAGGCTGCCCAGCCGACTGAGCCACCCAGATGCCCCAGATATTGTTTCAATCCTAAGAAACAATTCAATACTATGATAAATTTTTATTACTCTTATTTTACAGATGAGAAAATGGAAACTTAATAAATTTTAAAAATTTGCCCATGATAAATGAGACATAGAACTTATTATATATACAAGTATAATAACATAATATAATTAATGTAATTAATATAATTAATATAATAATATATAATAGAGTGTGTGGAGAGCTTGTATGAGCATAGGAGAGGGGTAAAGGACAGGGAGAGAATCTTAAGCAGATTTCACGCTCAGCATGGAGTCCAACTTGACGAAGTGGGGCTAGATCTCATCTCAAATGTGAGATCATAACCTGAGCTGATATCAAGAGTCGACACTTAATCAACTGAGTCACCAGGCAAAGAGCACAGAATTTAAAGTCAAGCCTATTTTAAACATTACAGTACCTGCCTTTAATAGTATTTTTCTCTCAGGTATCTTCCGGGAGATATTTGTAGTCACTTAGTGATGGAAAAGTCTACTTCACATTACTAAGTAATATCACCACGCCATGGTTTTGAGGATCTCAGCCACCACCTTTCCATTTGTTCTCTCAATTTCACCTCCTTAGGATGATATTTAAGGCAAATGGAAGATTGGAGCTTGTATTGTGGATGACCGCTATGTTTATAGAACTGTGTGCAGTTCACCTGTGATATATGCACTTATGTATATGCCAAAATATTTGTTATGAACCCATTAGCAGCCACACATACATCAGAGGAAAAGAATGGACAAATTTAATTACAATGTCTTGCACTACAGTGTTACTCTTCAATTAATGGATGACTGAGTGAAATTATTTGGCATGTTGTATTCCAACAAATATGTTCCTAATATGCAACTCTAATCTGACCTTTTAAAATATTATTCATTTGCCACTCCAAGAACTTCAGAGAAAAACAGCAGAGAAATAATTTATACTTTAATGGTTATAGACTAACCTATGGCAATTATACCTTAAATCCCCCTTAACATTTTATTGATGCCATACCTTTGTGCTCATAAAAAGTATCTGATCAATGTGGTTTTTAAACACAAAAAAATGAAGTTTTTTATCTTTCAGAATATTGCATGTGTTCTATATTACTTATGTGTCTGTTTTCATTTATTCTGGATGATGTATATATGTTAGTTTTAATTAACCTAATGAAATATAATTAAACTATTAGAGATGATCCATTTATAAAAGTTTATTTATATGTTATATAAACCTCCAAATAATAAAATTTACTACCACCAATAGGATGTGTCTTGTGTTATTTTAGTATTAGCAGTAATATATTTGTGTGGATCTATCTACACATTTTCCCCCTTGAGCCCAACTTCAAGGAAACCGTCTATAACTTTGCAAAACCAAAACCCAATTGGAGAAAAAAAAAGCCATGCAGGCTAAGCATCTGATTTGGTAAATAAGTAGTAAAGTATTTATATTTAGCTACAAGATAAAAACAGATGTCTTTAGTACTACATTCACAATGAAAAGCCAAAGGTATCATTTTACCAAAGTTGTTATTATGTTTAATATGCCTCATTTAGTTGGGGATGGACTCCTTTCTGGTCCAGAAAAAACAAATGAGAGTATTTTCTGAAATGCCTATACAAGGATATTTCTATTCACTGAGAACCTTCTGTAGTATTGGAAGCAATGGATGCCACTCTACCACCTAAAGGATGTTTTTCTCATGTTTGAAAATGAGGAAATATAATGCAAAGTATAAATATTTTGTTTGCAATCATTGTGACATTTACTGGCGTGGACAATTATAGTTATTTATTTGCAGATCCATTTCACCCTTTTCAAGACCCTTAACAGCTCTTCCAAACCCAAAAGTTATGCATCCTGTGTCTTTTCTTTTCTACTACCTGTCATAGTGCTCTCAATGAATAATATTGGTACTGAGTTATGAAGCATCTATGAAAACCTATTTTTAACATTATTTTATGTTCTGCATTAATAATCTTTCTGTCCTACATCTCAATATATTATTTGGTGTTTCAGAACATTTCTAGTATATCTCTAAATATATACTATATTTTATGGAAATAGAGATTTTCTAAATATTATTTATTCCCATTACTGTAAAAAATATGAAATGTGCTATCAAAAATGATACAATCATTCCCTGAATTTCCCACTACAAGTAAAATAAACTACTATACCATTTAGGGTTATCAAAAGATTTTGTTCCATTTGAGGAAAGTACAATGAAACATTTGACTAACTGCTCTACATCTGGACTGAATTGTGCTACCATATCTGATTTATGCATTCAGCAAACATTTATTAAATCGCTACACTCTGTTAGGTCCTATAATGCCAATTAGATTTTGTAACTCAAAGATTTTCATGTATATCCATTTTATGAGCCAATGATTGTCATATTTATCCTGATTAATAATGCCATTTTTAAATGATAGCATTTATCTCCTTTTTTAAAGAGACACCATGAACCCATTTAGTAAAGACTGTAAATATTATATTATTGCCTATTATGGTTTATATATTCCAAAAGGAATGTAGCACCACTGATTATATCATACAAAGGTTTTTTAATTTTATAGAAGACATTTTTGTATTTTAAAGTGCACTTAATTTGCTAGTTGGGATTCATTGGTTCATTACCCAAATTTTCATTCCAGGCCCTCCAGGCCCTCCCGGTGGTCTGCGAATAGAAGACATTAGAGCCACTTCCGTTGCACTTACTTGGAGCCGTGGTTCAGACAATCATAGTCCTATATCTAAGTACACTATTCAGACCAAGACTATTCTTTCAGATGACTGGAAAGATGCAAAGACAGGTGAGTTTCATTTGTCTGATTAATCTGTACATGTTTTTAAAGGACTTTTTTTTTTTTTTGCAAAAGTGAATATCTGGACTTCTTAAGGATTTCATCACTTACATTGAAATGCTTTTCTATTTTTTTTTCAAGCATCCATGTGGATTGGTAGTGAAGAAAACAAGGAACTTAGTTTTTTTTAAAGGTGGCAGGAGAAGTGACATTTCTGAATCAACAATGGGAAAGCAAAGAGAGGTCTCCTGGTTTTCTAGTTTGCTATGTGCAATTCTAAGATTTATTAGGAAAAAAACTTTGGGAAAACTTTTTCTGGGAAATGGCATGCATAGCTTATTATTTATGACCCATTTATCCCAATTATAGGTATTGCAATTATTGCAATTATAGGTACTATGATTCTGCATTTTTAGAAAAGCCACTTTGAGGGGCGCCTGGGTGGCTTAGTCGGTTAAGCGTCCGACTTTCGCTTAGGTCATGATCTCGCGGTTCGTGGGTTCGAGCCCCGCGTCGGGCTCTGTGCTGACTGCCAGCTCAGAGCCTGGAGCCTGTTTCAGTCTGTGACTCCCTCTCTCTCTGACCTTCCCCTGCTCACGCTGTCTCTCTCTCTCTCTCTCCTAGAAATAAAAAAAAAAAAAAAAACATTTAAAGAAAAGCCACTTTGATTATAAATAATTTAAGCACCCAATTTCTCATTACTATATCCTTTGTCTTTTGAAGATGATTATACCTGCTTTGAATTTCCTCAAAACATATTTTCAATGAAGTTTTGTGTATCAATTTTTTCTTATACTAAGGTATTCTAAAAATTGATCAGGAAAAATAAATGAGTAAGTGGGTTCCTTCCTTTATAACTATCACCATTGCCATTTGTCATGACTAGACTACAACATCACACATCAGCTTATCTCTTATAATGTCGAAGAAAATAGAGGATCCCTTTTTTTTTTTATTTTTTTTTTAAATTTTTTTTTTTAATGTTTTATTTATTTCTAGGAGAGAGAGAGAGACAGCGTGAGCAGGGGAGGGTCAGAGAGAGAGGGAGTCACAGACTGAAACAGGCTCCAGGCTCTGAGCTGGCAGTCAGCACAGAGCCCGACGCGGGGCTCGAACCCACGAACCGCGAGATCATGACCTAAGCGAAAGTCGGACGCTTAACCGACTAAGCCACCCAGGCGCCCCAATAGAGGATCCCTTTGATAAAATAACCTGTTTCTGTTTGTCATTGTGACATTATTTTTAAAAAAACTTATAATTGGTAGTTTTTTGGATGTAAGGAAGAGACATAGAAATATGTGCTCAGTTGTCACAAGCAGAGAAAAAGAAAACAAAAATGAGTAATATGTTTATCCTTTAA
The DNA here is from genome assembly GCF_008692635.1 of Crocuta crocuta. NCBI lineage: Eukaryota > Metazoa > Chordata > Mammalia > Carnivora > Hyaenidae > Crocuta > Crocuta crocuta. Next base: position 2,438,098 of record NW_027528345.1, read on the forward strand.
AAAATCTAAAAAGAAGTCCCAGCATATCCCAAACCTGCTTATTTTTTCTTTAACTAAAATAATGGGATTTAATGGTATAGATCACTGAGAAGTTTTAGTTTAGATTTAGTGTTCTTTGATAATTTATTCCTATCATGGGAAATTAACCAAATATAAACCTGAAGCCTGTTATGAGGGTTTAGATATATTTTAGTGTCACAGTATTCTCCATATAATATATAAAGTACACATGAGTTAGAAACAGGTAAAATATTTCTACTACATTATGCTTGTGAGTGTAAGAGTTATCTATAAATAAACTTGGCATAATCAGACCATTTGAAAAATAATATAAAAACCATTTAGATATTTGATAAACCTAAAGTATGAATAGTTTCTATTTCTCTGAACAGAATGAAAATGGATGATAATAATATTAGATATCTAACCTAATTGACACTGATTATATATACTGGAGAACAAAATGCAATAAACAAATTTAAATTTGGTTTGCTTTGAAAAAGGAGTAATAATTATAATCATTTCCATTAAATATATATTCTTACTAGGTAGCTGAATTGAAATATACTTGTCATTAAAATAACTATGGCTATGTCTTTGTCTATGTCTACATCTATATCAATATCTATTCCATGAGAAAGTAAGTTCCATGAGGATGAAGTTTTGTTTTATCCTCTGCCCTAACTCTCGCTCCTAGATCAGGACCAATAATGCTCATTTATTAAACGCATACTTGTGGGGTTTCAATTGTATGCAAGAACATGTCCTAGATTCTTGATATACACCTGGCGATCCATGAACAAAACAGAAAACACACACACACACACACACACACACACACTAATTATACCCTCAAAGAGTTTACATTCTAGTAGGAAAGATTAAAATGTATAGTAAGTCCTATGGTGTACTTTGGGTGATTTCTCCTAAAGAGAAATGAAATAATAGTGAAGATAGATCAGGATGCAGGAGTTGAATTTGAAGAAAAGGATGCTTCTGATATTAATCTATTCACCCCAACTTTCTCATGATTCTTGTTTACATCCTATGTCTTACAGACCTGTCAGCCTGTTTCAGTCTTTGAATCTAAAGTATGTTTTCAGTTGAAGCATATGGTGCATCTTAGTTTTCACCCATTCTGACACTCATTACCTTTTTTTTGGATTCTTTAATCGATTAACATTTAATGCTATTATTTATATAGTTGGGTTTATATCTGTCATTGTATTTTATTTATTTTTTTTAAGTTTTTATTTAAATTCCAGTTAGTCAACATACAATGTAATATTAGTTACAGGTGAACAGTTTAGTGGTTCAACACTTCCATACAGTACCTGGTGCTAATCACAAGTGCATTCTTTCATTCCCATCACCAATTTTACCCCATTCTCTTCCCACCTCCCCTCTGATAATCATCCATTGTATTTTTGCTTACTAAGTGTTTCACTTGTTTTTGTTCCTTTATTCCTTCCTTACTGCTCAAGTGAATATTTTCTAGTATAACATTTTATTTATTTTAATGAATATACATATATATGTTTACATATATATAGCTAACGGTTACTGTGTATATACTACATATACATAATTGTATATAAATAAATGAATTTTAAATATATATTTATTTAATGGTTACTCCAGGGCTTATCAGCTATATCTGAACTTATAAGAATAGACTTTCTATTTTTAGGAACTTAGTTTCAGTGAGTTATAGAAATATTACTACTAGACAGCTTATTTATTATAAGGGTGCCTGGGTGGCTCATCTTCACCCCCCTTTTTGGTGCTATGTATTATTTTTATACCTCTTTATATGTTACAAACCTGTTATTCTTCTGTTAATGTCTTCTAAAGAAGCCACAAGATGGAAGGAAGGCAAGTACCTATTTATAGAGTTTGTTAAATTAACATTTTTATTTACATTTTTAGTCCTTCTCATTTGTTCTTGTGTATGTGAGTTACCATCCTTACTCTGATAGGACTTTGCATCCACCTGCCTTTAAGATATTATCAAATATATTACACTTCTATATGTTTTAGGCCCAACAAAAATTTTTATTTTACTCATAAAATATGTATAATAATTTTTTAAATGTTTATTTTTGTGTGTCAGAGAGACAAAGTGTGATGGGGGAGAGGCAAAAAGAGAGGGACAAAGAGGATCCTAAGTAGGCTCCACACTGACAGCAGAAGAGCCCAATGAGGGACCCAAAGTCATGAACCATGATATCATGACGTAGGCCGAAGTCGGACGCTTAACTGACTGAGCCACCCAGGCACCCTTATAATAAATAATTTGTGTATATAAAACTCATGAGACAGAGCAAAATGACAGTTGATGTCAGCCACTAAATTTGGGGGTAGTTTATAATGCAAATAACAATAGTGGATGACAAGATATGCAGGGGGCTTGTGGATCCTATAAGGAATTTTTACATGAAGGAGCAATAATCTGATTTCTAATTTGAAGGGGAGAACAGTCACTGGCGGATGTATGGAGAAGGGATTTCTAGAGGCTGAAGCTAGAAACATGGAGAATAGCTAGGAGGACATTGCAGGTGAAAGATGTCTGGATGGTAGATGTCAGAGGCTACGACAGTGGGATAGTGATGCGCATGGAGAGCAGTGCATGGGTTTGAGATATATTTTTGAAGGCAAAACAGAACTTTCTAGCAAATTGAGTATGGAGATTGAAGGAAAGGACAGAATTGAGAATGAGAAATGAGATTTTGGCTCTAGCATCTGCATAGAAGCATTCACTGTAGAAGGTAGAAGCATTCACTGAAAGAGAAGAGTGATTAAGTGCAGGTGAGGATTTAGTTCCATTTTGGAAAGGATTCTTCATTTATTTATGTAGAACTGGATTTCCATCTAGTATAATTTTCCTAAGTGAAGAACTTTTTTAATATTTTCAATTGTTCGGGTTGCTGGAGTCAATGACCTTCAGCCTTTGGAAATTTCTTTCATTTCATTTTTGTGATAATTTATTTCTTTTTTTAACGTATATTTATTTTGGAGAGGCAGAAAGACAGAACGTGAATGGGGGAGGGGCAGAGAGAGAGACACACACACACAGAATCTGAAACAGGCTCCAGGCTCTGAGCTCTCAGTACAGAGCCCGATGTGGGGCTCGAGCTCACAAACTGTGAGTCATGACCTGAGCTGAAATCTGATGCCTAACCAACTAGACACCCAGGCACCCCTTTATTTCTTATTTTAATTTTTTTAAGTTTATTTATTTTGAGAGAGAGAGAGGGAGAGGGAGAAAGCAGGGGAGGGGCAGAGAGAGAGAGAGAGAGAGAGAATCCCAAGCAGGCTCTGAGCTGAAAGCATGGAGCCCAATTCTGGGCTCAATCTCATGAATCAAACTATGAGATCAGGACCTGGACCAAAATCCAGAGTTAGAGGCTTAACTGACAGAGCCACCCAGGCATCCCTTGTGCATTTTGAAAATATTATTTCTTTGTCTTTTTGCTTTCGTTGTTTCTGATAAGAAGTGAACTATTTATTGCTTTTACTTTGTATTCCTATGTTTAATGGGTCCATGATGTCTAGCTGCTTTCAAGATTTCTTTTCCTTTTTACTTTTCAGTTTGATGAAAATATATTTATCCTGGTGGGGATTTACTGGCAAGCTGGATTTTTGAGTTGATATCTTCCTTCAACTTTGGAAATTCTCCGCCATTATCTCTTCAGATACTGCTTCTGTCTCATTGTCTCTTTGTCTTCTTGGTCTGTGTTGCCATGTTACTAGGTTGTTTGATGTGTTGCATAGATCCTGGACGTGTATGTTTGCTTCTGTTTGGGTAGTGTCTAATGACTTGCCTTCACCTTCACAGATTCTTTTCTATGCTACATTCAGTTTGCTGAAGATCCCATAAAAATAATTTAGATTTTTTATTTCTATTTATCTCCAGGATTTTTTTGTTTCCAGCATTTTGTTCCTTTTAAGATTGTTTACATAGTATTCCATAGAAATTTCCTTTTTGTTCGTGCAAGTTGTGCACCTTATTTCACTTGATAATTTTACATATTTCTACTAGTTCTATAATCTTTGATCATTTAACATCTGGCCATCTTTAAGTCTGGCTCTGTCTCTTGGTTTGTTTGTTTTTTTCTTTTCCTTTCCTGAAAATGATTCACGTTTCCTTGTTTTCTCATGTCCTGATAACTTTTTTAATATCCAAACATTGTGTTAAAAAGAAGCGTAGAACATAAAGCGGATTTTACTTTTACCCTGGAAAATGCATGTCATTTTTCCAAAATCCTCGTTTTGTCACTATAGTCTGTAGTTGAGGTCATGTAAGCTTTGCAGTTAGATTCAATTCGGTAGAGAGAGGGTCAAGAAAATTTGATCAAAACCCTCTCTCACATGTGAATGTTTTCCAGCCTTACCATCAGACTTCAGCTTGTTCTTCTAGCCTGGCTCTCAGGGAGGGTTCTATCAGCTTCTTTTCTTCTGCCCTCGGCAGCTGTTGTCTGATCATTAGTCGAAAGCCCAGAGTTTCCAAGGATGGGAGAGGTTCTTAGTTCTCTTAGGTTCATTCAGACTTCAGCAGACCCAAGGCCATTGTCTCTTCCCGGGAAAGCAGATCTGCCATTGCTTTCTTGCCACTCACGCAGCCACACACGGCCAAGCACTTATTCAGCATAAGGCCTGGAGTGCATATGGCAGTCTCCAATTTCCTGCTTTGGTCTTAGACTTGAACAGATCTGAGATGTCTGTGCCGTAGAGGGAGGTCTCTGTTGGCTCTCTTGTCCTGCCCGCAACCATTTTTAGAATGCTTGGTGAAGGCCTGCAGAAAAAGAACTGACTGATGGGTACAGGTACTCCTTGATTTGGGACCTCCTGGGATTCTAAAGAGCCATGCCAACCTACACTTTGTCTTTCAATAACTTTGAAAAGTTAAACTGTTTTCTTCTTCTTCTGAACATTAATGACTGTGTTCTCCTCTCCCCATTCCTCTACCTATTCTTCTTCACAAACTTCACAAACTCAGCTCTCTGATAGGCTCTGAAAAGTAATTATTTTGTAGGTTGTATTACCCGTTCTTGTTGCTAGTTATGTAAGTAAAATTCTCTTGTGACAGTGCTAAGTAGAAATGAAAAATATTTTTGCAATAAATGCAGTTATGTAGTTTTTATTTACAGTGAAAATAGAATGTATAAGACTAAACACCATTTTATGAAGGTAGTTATGTAAGGTATTCAATAAATATTTTTCAAAGATAGCATGTTTCAGCAGTCCAAGGATTACATTTAGAATAATGAAATGAAATAATAGTCTACGTATCTTTGAGACAATCTACTGTAAATATTATTTCTCTTGGATTTTTTAGGGGATAGACAGCTGAAATTTGATGCCATTTTCTCACGGTTCTACAAGATGCATAGATAAGATGTATAATGTTGCGTTTGATTCTATGCTGCTACTTAGGAAATTTCACAGAATATTGTTGGTGATAGGACGTATATGTGGAAGGGGATTGAACAAAAAGAGGCCTAGAAAACATGCTATGAAGGTCAATTAAGAGAACAAACCTGGGGTATATTCTCTAAAACAAAGAAGAAAAATGGCTTTATATTTAAAATTCCGTCATGTGGAAGCCAAGAATTTATCATTTGAAAATCTGTGATAACATCTTAGTATATAAATGTTTCTTTAAAGTCAGACTATTTCCTTAGAATAGATATTTGTAAACTAAATTATTGAGAGTAAACATGCCTAAACCCATGCACTATACTAAAAAACTATCCTGTAGAGAGCTAGAAACAATTTTTATTCCTGCCACCAGTATATGAGTATCTCTTCTACCATGTCTTTACTTAGTTTTTAGTATTTTTAAAAATTCTTTGTCACATTGATAGGTTTCAAAAGATGGAAAAAAAAAACTACTAGACTCATTGTCGGGTGCAATGCTATAGAATTTACCATTTTCTCTTCTGCCTTTCTGTAGCTTCACTTTTTGTTGTTCTTATTTCAAATATGAATTTCTGGGGTTTTATGAGGTTACATTCAAAATTTCCTTGGAGAAAAAATCAATGAATTACATCTTTTGAGATGCCAGAGCACAATTTGCTTCTCTTTCGCTGCAGAGAACTTTGCCAAATCTATGGCTTCTTGTAAAGGTCTGCCAGAAGACCTTGTGGATTGGGTCTAGAAGCTCTAATATAACACAGAGCCAATGAGAAGCCTGTAGATCCCCTTTTCCATTCGCAAACACAGACCTACTTTATCACTTAGAACCTCTGAGTGGATTTTGGATAGTTTCAAATGCTTGAATTTTGGATGGAGAGGGAAGAACCTAAAGATTCTGAATCTATTTATATGCTAAGGAAATACCAGGATTCACTAGTCAACTTTAAAGAATCTAGAACAGGTGGAATTACATTGCCTAGAGTTATTCTTGAAACAATATAGGCATTCAGCTATTTCTGAAGCTTTTCAGTTAGTGCTTGTAGTCTGACAGCAGAATACCATAAGTGTGGCTTCCAGGCAACCAAAACAATCTGAATTACTGACCTTAGGATACCCATGAGACTTGCTGCTCTTTTCCTCCAAAGAATAGTAAGAATCTTTTTTTTTTTTCCAAGCCTCATGGACTCAAGGCATTTGCAAATAAATTTATGGATTATTGTGTATGGTTGGTTGTTAAAATAAGACCTTCTCATAGGGGTCTTTTGATCTGAGTGTTAAAGTAAGGAGTATGTCGAGAGGAGGGGGCAAGATGACGGAGAAGTAAGGAGCTCCGTACTTGCACTCGCGCCCATACATCACACAGAAAAGATCTGAAGCCATTGGAAACCTTATGAAACCTGAGAGATTGGGAGAAAAAAGGACGCAGAATCCACTGAGAAAGGCTTCTAATGCCTACCTCAAGAAACAAGCCAGAGCACACAAGGTGGAGAGTCCCAAATATCACTACGAATAGGAAAATAAAATAGGTAAGGTCCCAACAAGGAAGACGAAGAGATACCATTCAAAAAACACTGTCTGAAAGGATAGGCCCTAGACAGTCAAAGAGTCTTCTTGAATATAGCAGCGCTCATAGATACAGAGAGCATAACAGGTCTTTAAAACCAACAAGAGCTGGAAAGCTAACTAAAATGACGAAACGAAAGAGCTCTCCTCCAAGGAAACTCCAAGAAGAAATGACAGCTAATGAACTGCTCAAAACAGATATCAGCAGCATAACTGAACAAGATTTTAGAATAATAATGGTAAAATTAATAGCCGGGCTTGAAAAAAACATAGGGGACATCAAAGAAACTATGGCTACAGACAGANGTGGGTTCAAGCCATGGTTTGGGCTCTGTGCTGATAGCTCAGAGCCTGGAGCCTGCTTTAGATTCTGTGTCTCCCTCTCTCTCTGCCCACCCCGCACTCATGTTCTGTCTCTGTCTGTGTCTCAAAAATGAATAGACATTTATAAAAAATTAAAAAAAATAAGTTAAAATAAAAAATATATATCATTCTTAAATATAGGCCTTTTTAAAAAAAAATCTCTTGAGCTTGATTAACCTTCCATGATCTCTTGACTAATACAGTATGAACTGAGACTTAATTTGAACACACATTTTGAAATAGTAAATTGTTCATAGAGGAAGGAAGATACTTTCTCTGGCATTGATGATAGATATAGACCTTCTCTACTCCTCCACAGGAGTTCTGTTACAAACAGTATCTTAATTATTTAATTTCAGAAGGTGATTGCTGTGGTATACCTGGGTTGATCACTGGAAGGAATTATTTTAAGATTTTTTTAAAAATCTCAAAGTAGAAATGATTAAATATGTTTTTAGGAATAAGAACAAAAAGCGTCTCAGAGAAAGATTTAGTCTGACTTTTGAATCTGCATTAATGATTTATATTTAATATCATATTTAGAAGATCAGGGTCCTTTTGAAATACTCACTACCAATAGTTTATATGTAACTCTAAAGACCTTTCAACCTCAGTTGAAAGCAGTGTGTAGTATTGAAGCTCCAGGACACTGATTCTTCAGTAGAATCTTAGTACCGTTGTTTCAAGCCTTTGATTAGAGGCAGATAACTTAACCTCTCACAGCTTTCTCATCTCTAAGTGGAAATTATTTATTTTTAGATGGTTTTTATGATTAAAAACATATAACTAAAGCAGTACTATCTGGTGCATAATATTTGCTGAATAAAATGTATTTATTATGCTATTCTCATTTTACAGTTTAACATGCTTATAAGAAAATATTGTCTATGCTGTAATTGATCACCACATTTGGCACTGTATTTACAATTTTATAAGTATATAGAGAATCATATAACTTCATGTAATTTCTAATCATCTTGGAGGAATATATATATTTAATATAGAGGAATATACATTTAATATAATAAAATTAAATAGAAGTTATCTTTAAACGTTGTTTCTCTTTTCTTCCCCCTTTTAAAAAATTTAATCTGTACAAAATTGGACATTCACATTGTTCATTCTTACGAAAAAATAAAAATACTTTTTAAAACAAGGGGATGTTTGTCTTGCCATGTACCATTATAGCAACTCTCTAAAAGATGCCAGCATATGTTATGTGGGATAAAGGCTGGTTCCCATTTGATGGAAAGGTTGCCCCTGCACCTCATTATGCTGATTGAAAGACACAACATTATCTAATGCAGCACATGCCCTTATCTGTCCAATTACTTAATGTTAAGATCACAGTGCAAGGTTGGGTATAGTCTTTGGATTCAGACAAGTGCATTATAAAATGGATGGTCCCAAATGAAGAATTGGAAGATGTGTTTGTAATTCATTGTAGCCCATTTAATTTTGACTGTAAGAAAGAGATAACAAAAGCATCCTTCAAAGTAATGTGTCATTAAGACATACCCTCATAGCTAATGGATCTGCAGGTGCAGTTGGTGAGTTGATATCCTAAAATGGTGCATTTGGGTTTGTTTTGACAGCTTTGGCATTTATTTATGCCGGATCATCCTCAGAAGGAAAAGAGAAAAAAAATAATACAAGAATCGGCACTTTCATGCTTTACATAGAGCATTAGTTTCATGTGCAATGAAGCCATTCTGCTTTTTATTTAGTTTTGTTTTTAAGTTTTTTAGTTATGTCTGATAATGGAGAGAAACGGTGGTAAGAGCGTATTTTGTAGCTAGCATGTTACTGTTAAATTTAGTTGCTATCATTGGTACTAAAAGAGATAAATATTTTTAAAAGCAGCAAAAAGTATACATTTTTAAGCCATGAGGAGGCCTGCATTAAAGCTGCTCTACATGTAAGCACTGTGACCTGGTTAATTAAGGAACTTCTTTTGGGATTCATTTGCCTTTCCTGTAAAAATAGCATAATGCTACTTGTCTGTATACTTACTTCAGAGTGCTGATCTGAGTATCCCGTTAGGTGCACTATGTAAAAATCATTTCTGAGTTCTAGATGAGTCTTTTATGAAGCTGAGCTGCTTCATCCCTTCAGCAAACTTTCACAAGTTAGGAATATTTAACAAATTGAATTAAAATTAGCCGTACATATTCACTTGTTGCTAAATTAAAGAAAGTACATCTTTAGTACTGGAATCAGATTCTATTTATGTTACTGTCTTTTGTGCTACAAGATTATTTGTGGGAGAGAAAAGGAGGAACAAGAAGGGTAAGATGGTGGTTGTAGAAATTGATAGGTAATAGAGGAGAAGGAAAAGAGAAGCAGGGATCAAAGCCACAGTGATAATTGCACATTATGATTGAGAGGAACCCGTTACCAAATATAATTTGTTCTATTTGAAAACAAAGTTCACATGTGCATTAAATACTTTTGTTTTTAATATACTGAGAGAAACTAGATTTCATTCTTTTTTGAATGAATAGTGCTTAATTGGTTTGAGTTCTTCAAAATAACTTTTGTGCATTATGATTATTTCAGTTTGTATCCTCAGATGATTTATTTTTAGATTATCATGCTGTTGAGCAGTTAACAAATATACTCCGCTCTACCTATTTAAATTTTTCCTGTTGGAGATCAAAGCCTAGATTAAGAAATAAACCTACAACTTCAGCTCAAGAAGACCCTAAGACATTACATTATTGTGAACTATCTATCTCAGACCTCCTCTTATTTTTACCTGTTATGGGAAGCACATCAGTTTAACGTGGTAGATGCATTAGGAATGTTAGCAATCTGTTCCACCAGCAGAACAGGTCATTAAGAGTTACAAATAGCTACTCTCATTTGAATATCCAAATATTACGGAGTTCATTTGATTTTGTTAACAGCTAATCAGAAAGAATGTATATTTAAAAGTAGAATAAAAGCAGATGTAAGACTATAATGCATAATTTTAATCCCTTTGATTTTCTAGATTCTAGAAAATCACATATATAACCATTTGAATCTCTTCCTAAATATTTTGTTTTAAATCAGAATGAGATTTTGATGCACATTAAATTTGAAAGTTACATTCATGGTAACTTTATTTCTGTAAAAATGACTATACAAGTTAAACAGTAATTAATGAGAACTAAGCAGTCAACAGTTTATTTTGAATCAAGGGCCTGTCTTTATGTGCTTCATGATTATTACAATTTAGGATTTGTCATAAACCAGTGTGTACACTGTTAAATAAAACACCAATTCTCAAATTGGTACTTCTAAGGAAATTGCCTAAGCTTTCAAGTCTAAAAGTAAAATTGTCAGCATCAGTTTCTTTTTCTAAACTGAAAGAATAATTATGACATTGGCTTGATTTTCCTTTTAAATAATTTTAAGTTCTGTGACTGAAATACAGAAACACTCATATAAACATCATTAGGAAATCACTGTTAGACTGAACTCAAGGCAGAAGGGCAAATTTAAAAGCTATTTATTTTTAATGCTTCACAGTAAAATGATATTGTTTATACTTGATTAATTCAATAATATTCTATTTTTTCTAAGTATTTTATTAAAATCTTTTTAATGATTAATGTTATGAGAAAATTTAGTTTGTTCACTGTTAAATTACTCTGGAACCTAATGCTGAATAAGCTGCCTTATGTTAGAGATATTTACTTCCTTGGAAGGAATCATGATTTGCCCGAGTCTTCTGTTCTTGCAAGGCTGAATACAAATATACAGTATCTAGTGCTCAGATTTTTTTTTTTAAGTTTATTTATTTTGAGAGAAAGAGAAAGTGCAAACAGGGGAGGAGCAGGAACACTGAGAGAGGGAGAGAGAGAATCCCAAGCCGTCTCCACACTGTCAGTGCAGAGGCTGATGTGGGGCTTGAACCCATGAACTATGAGATCATGACCTGAGCCAAAATCAAGTCAGACACTTAACCTTTAGGGCATCTGAGTGGCTCCATCGGTTAAGCATCTGACTTTGGCTCGGGTCATGATCTCACGGTTCGTGGGTTCGAGCCCCGTGTCGGGCTCTGTGCTGACAGCTGGCTCCGAGCCTGGAGGCTGCTTCACATTCTGTATCTCCCTCTCTCTCTGACCCTCCCCTGCTCATGCTGTCTCTCTCTCTCTCTCTCTCTCTCTCTCTCTCTCTCTCTCTCTCTCAGAAACAAATAAAAACATTAAAAAAAATTTACGGTGCCCTAAGGTGTTCAGATTCTTGTCAGATATGTAGGGTATATGTCAGTTCCACCTGTGAAAAAATGTCCCTTAGCTGCTAAACTATAGCAGAACATTCAAAGCTAAATGGACATTAAGTCAATAAATCAGGCAAGATATAAAATACTCTATTAGAAGGTGCAGTTACCTTTATTTCAGCATTTTGTTTATGCATCATGAGCTGAGTGGATGATCTTTGAAGAGCAAGTCAATCTCGATTTATTGAAGCATGTTAAAAGAGTTTGAGATAAACATAATGAAATGGAAAAAAATTCAATCTAACATAGTAAACATATTTCATTTTTAGCTGTGTTCTAAATAAAGAGGTTACTTTTGATTATAATATAAAGGATTACAGTAAAATGTTTTGGTAAAAGATACTTGATCTGATGAAGGCAATGTTTTTGATTCAACAAATTACAGTATAATAAATTATTCTAAGAGTTATTTTTGAAATTATTTGCCTGTGACCACAATACTTGTACATAGAGTTAAACACACAAAATTTCATCTAATCATTGATTGTAAGATCACATATTCTTTATTTCTTATTTCTTGTAACATGTAGAGTTTTAACTTCAGAATATGAGTTACGCAGTTTAAAAGGTTTCCAAGAGTTATTTTAATATCCAGCCTTCAGTATGTATTTTATCTAAAGTGCTACAATTATCTTTAACCCCTCTGTGCATTCATTTTTCGTTTCTAACACATATGTGGTGACAATTGAATAGCAAAATAAAGTCTCTCAAATTCGTATTAATTCCTAATCAGAAATGGAAATCATCACATGGTTTATAGACATCAAGAAAGCCATACATTTTGTTTCTGTGCAATTAATGTACATATCTCAACAAAGAATTTACATGGCTAACATAGGAGAACTTGTGAAGTGTTCATCTTTGAGGCATAATTATTTGTTGGGATCTGCAGCTTAGTAAATAAACATGTTGCTTTGAGCACTCTGAGGAAGGTATGACTATTTCCTATGGGGAAGGGTGTGGGGAATCCAGGGATAATTTGTCTTTCATCTGTTTTTTTAAAATGTTTATTCATTTTTGAGAGACAGAGAGAGAATGGGAGGGAGACAGGGAGGGAAGGAGAGTAGGGGAGGGGCAGAGAGAGAGGGAGATACAGAATCCAAAGCGGGCTCTAGGCTCTGAGCTGTCAGTACAGAGCCAGACCTGTGGCTCTAACCCATGAACCGCAAGATCATGACCTAAGTTGAAGTTGGACCCTTAACCTACTGAGCCACACAGGTGCCCTTCATCTGTTCTTTAAAATTTTAACAGATCTGGGAACAATATCTCAGGCTGAGCCACAACAGTTGTGGGTAAAAACACAGACTTCATCTATGTAGCTGAGTAGCTGGTCTCTAAATGCCTCCAGTGCAAGACAAACTATGCTTTATTAATCTGAGCAGCTCCAGTTAGATGAAAATCCAATAAGATACAGAGTACAATAAGATATGGTAAACAAATCTGATGAGATACAGCAACTACCCTGAAGGACATACAGGGAGAAGGAATAACATGGAGAAAAACAAAGAAGAGGTCATTAGACTTAGCAGTTTGAAGCAGTATTGTGATTTGTGATTTTTGAGAAGTGATTTTAGTAATATAAAGAAGTGGAAAACAGATTTGGGTCATTAAAAAGTGATTATAAGTGAAGTACATAACAGTTCTTTGCACTTCAGTAACAAAGTGTTTAACGGTGTGGTGAATAAGAAGAAGGCAATATTACAGATAATTTTTAAAGATGAAGAGGCTGTAAGGTAGAATCCCGTAGAACAACTGAAACTGAAGTAAGATATAAAAAGATAGAAGTATGGGAGGGTCGGAGTCCCTGATAGGGCAAGTTTCTAGAAGGTATTTAGTAACTGGAAGTGAGAGTACCAGAAACAATATTAGATTTCAAATATTTCCAGATGTGTTGGGAAACTTTATGCAGTGTTCATGCACAGGAGCTATTTAATATTATTTGTAGATTGAAGCATAAAACTAACACAACAGTAAATTATGAGAAGGTCATAGATTTCAAAAGTAAGAGCTGTGGAATATTTTCCCAACAAAGTAGATCTAATCTTTTAGAGTCATATTAAATGAAAGGACACAGGAAAAAAAAATGTGTGGGGGGAGGGCAAATGCTTTGCTATCCCCTGCTGAAGGATACTCATACTTCCCTATGGCACTGAATCAATTTTTAGCTTGGCAGAAAACCATTATATATATTACATGTATTATTCATATATTAGATATAATATATATATATTGCAGCTACTGTGAGGCATTATTACTATAATTGAGGGGATCATGTGTGCGGCTTGTCTTTCCTAGTGAAAGAAAAAAAAAAATCATGGTTTGCGGGGCGCCTGGGTGGCTTAGTCGGTTAAGCGTACGACTTTCGCTTAGGTCATGATCTCGCGGTTCGTGGGTTCGAGCCCCGCGTCGGGCTCTGTGCTGACTGCCAGCTCAGAGCCTGGAGCCTGTTTCAGAGTCTGTGATTCCCTCTCTCTCTGACCCTCCCCTGCTCATGCTGTCTCTCTCTCTTTCCTAGAAATAAATAAAACATTAAAAAAATTTTAAAAATCATGGTTTGGGAGTAAATAAGAACTCTAGTGCCAGAAAAAAAATTATGTAACCTCATTTTTTATTGTTTTGTTTATTTGTTTGTTTGTTTCAGCACCTAATGTGGCTCCTTCAGATGTAGGAGGTGGAGGTGGAAGCAACAGAGAACTGACGATAACATGGGTGGTAAGTATAAATAAGTTGCATATATTCTAGACGGCTTTACCTACACTTAATCTAAAACCCATTTTGTTTCCTGACATAATGTGAAATAAAAGACAATGCCCATCATAAGCTGTTTTTTGTTTTGTTTTGTTTAAATATAATTTACAAAATTCAAATTGGCAACAGGGAAATTATCAACAAGTAGAAGAAACTGAGTTCACCAGAGATTTCAGTTTAGATTTGGTCTCCATTAAGTGAGCATAAAGAGAAAATTGAAATTTGAATGAAAAGCAATCCACTTTGTTCTGTATATGGTTGTTATCTACACTCACTTGTTGATTTATACCTTAACTCAGTCATAAGCTTTCTAGTGAGTATACATTGAACACGTTTATTCATGGTCAAGATAGAATCAGCGGCCAAGGATACTGGCTGTTGGTTTTCTTTGTATGACCATATCTATCACCTTTTTTGGTTTACAGGAATTACCTAGAGAAAAATGGGAATTTGTGGTTTATATAATAACAGTATAAAAGTTGTTGCTGTTATTTTTGGTGAAACAAATAAGTTGTTCACAATGTATTTTAATATAAATGAGATGAATTTTATTTTAAAATAGAATAACGAAGAAATTCCCTTTATAACCATAGATGCAAAACTTAACAAAATGTTGGTAAATTAAACCCAGCAAAATACTAAAAGAATGACACACTATGACAAAGTAGAGTTTATCCCATCAATGCAAAGTTGGTTTCACAAATCAATCTATTACTCAATCATATTGGCATATCTCTATCATGCAATAGAGAGCCCAGAAATAGACTCACACTCATATAATCAATTAATCTGCAACAGAGGCTCCAAAGCAATAACACTGAGAGCAAAGAAAAACTTTTCAGCAAAAGCTGCTGGAATAATTGGGTGTTCAACTGGGGAACATTTATCCAGAAGGAGCCTGGATGTTGTTCAGCACTGCTCTTGTGCAGTACACTAAAGGGATGTATTTTTCCTTGTCTATTTACACATTAGTAATATAATCTCAGCTGGTCCAAACACCATTTCCATTATTATGGTAATATTTCTACTGCGGGGGTGTTCTTCTTTTGTTTGTTTTGTAAAAATAACTTTTTAAGTTAGAAAGCCAATTTTAAAAATGAATGACAGTTCCATTGGTAAATTATTATGTAAACAAAACTTACTCATGATCACACAAGTCAGAAATCACCCAAATTGACATTTTGGGGTGGTCTTTCTAATTTACATATGATGTCCTAAAATTTGTATAATTCATTTTTAAACTTAATGTTATTTTGCATGCAATTTTTGTGTTTCAACTCCTTGAGATTTTGTTATTTTGTTTGCACAGAATAAGGCAATACTAACTTTCATTTCAACATATTTTCATGACATTTGTAATTGCATTTTTGAAAGACAAATTTTATCTTCAAGTTTTATCCAACTTGAACTTCCAGTAGGCATCTATTTCCGGAGTATCTGCCAAACTCATAATGACTTTTCTTCATGAAAATTGTTCATTTCACAATCCCCTATCCAAAATGTAACTTTACTTAAAAAAAAGAAAAGAGGAAAAAAAATCAAAGCTCAAAGCACAAGCAAAAATAAATTAATAAAAGTATTTTTTTCTCAGATGCAAATCAGATTTTACCTGGGTTGCTATGGCTTAGTGTACAGTTCCTGTGCGAAAATTTATCCTGGATGCTAAGGGATCTGCTGGCCTAAAAGATTAAACTGACATTCTGCTATTTGATTCCAGATAGGTTTTGAGCTCACTGTGGTGCAATAACCCAATTTTACTTTATAACATTTTTCTGAGCATTCAAAACCCCAGAGAAAAGTTTTTAGTTTAAAAACTTTTGTATTAGCACCTGTGTTCAAACTGAAGTTTGCTTTCTTACTTGAGACTTACCTTGATCCCTAGTGTAATCTATTACAATATGGTGTCTCAGGAGTCAACCAAAGGACTTGTTATTGAGGCATCCAAAATGTTTTGTTAATCTTTTGTGACCCAAAGGTGAGGTCTGTCTTGGAGACCGTAGTGTCTAAAAAACAGTGCCTGTCATCTGGATTTTTGAAACGAGACAGATATTGGTGGGGGAGAGGGCTGCGATAGTATGAACTTGTCTGCATTAGACATCTGATGTTTATCTAGGTAACATGTTTATATAGCTTCATGTGTACCCATTAAATATCTCTAATGTTTAATTACTGCAGATAGTCCAAGAGTATAACCCAGATCCAAGGGATTTTTAGAAGTGCAAAATGCAATAATAGATTTTACTTTTTTAGAAATCAAGTTGATTTAAATAATAAGTGGATATTTAGCAAAAAATGACTTCAATAGCTGCTGTGTCATCATATTTTATTCTTGACATTTAGGTTACATTATTAAGTAAGATTTAGAAATAAAGTGCTGAATATCAAGTTATTTAATTTGTAAGTTTTAGTCGATGTAACATACATAAGTGTAGATATTAGAGAAATTAGAATATTTTACTTTAAAATTTTTTCATGTTTAATTTATTTCTGAGAGAGAGAGAGACAGCGTGAGCAGGGGAGGGTCAGAGAGAGAGGGAGACACAGAATCCGAAGCAGGCTCCAGGCTCTGAGCTGCCTGTCAGCACAGAGTCCGACGCGGGGCTCAAACCTACATACCGTGAGATCATGACCTGAGCTGAAGTCAGACGCTTAACTGACTGAGCCACCCAGGCACCCCAGGAATGTTTTACTCTTTTAAAAAAAATTAGGTGGTATCTGTTTCAGGATAAAATGAAAGGTTGTCAAAAATTCATAATTAGAAATCCTATTCTAAAGATTTAAAATCAAGTCTCTGGGGATATGACCTAAGAATCATTAATTTTTTTCCCTAGGGTTTTTTTTTTTTAATTTTTTCCAGTTTCATTGGGATTTGAAAACTCAAGTTGATCCTGGTATACTCTAATCTGCAAAAATCACGTAGATAACTATCAATAAGAAAAATGTTGAAACTACTATGAAACACTAGATTATATATTATCTAATAATTTTAAAAAATCACAATATGTTTATCCTTGAGATTATGCTTCAGGATGTATGTTTCTATAGCATCCTGTTTAAGTATGATCAAGTAACTGTGGTATAGTTACTTCATGGTTCTTCCTCAAGATAACTGATTTTTCTGGTGAAAAAGTAAATACACAATATGCTTATTTATCTTATTGACTGAAAGAGAGTAAGTGATGAGTATTTACTAGAACTAGGTTTGTCATTATTTATAAATAATGACTTGTTAAAGCTGACATGAACTTCCTTATTGGGCAGGTGACATGTGTAAAGATAAGAAACTCAGGAAATAATGCCAAACAGAGCACATTCTTCAGTGCTGTGTCAGACAGGGGCCCATAGCCAGCCTCCTCCAGATAAAGACAGTATCATCTCTTCCTTCCTCTTCTCTCTTTTATCCTCTGGCCAGTGTCTACTGTTTGATAACAAGACAGGTATTCTAGAGTCTTATGCACTCTCTTAAATATTTCCTGAGGCTTTCTTCTAGGTTCTAGGGATGAAAGTAAATGAAACTCACAGAAACTCTGCCCTCCTGAAACTTATATTCTAGTAGTTGAGAAAGACAATGAAGTGGATAAATAAATAAATAATGTACTGTGGATCATGGTAGTGTTACAGAGAAGAAAATAAAACAGGGAGGTGCGATGTATGGGGTATTATGGAAATGGTCTTGAAATGACAGATCTTGTGGCCAGGGAAGACCACAAGTAGGCCATTTTTACCTCAACAAAGTTACCTTCTGATGTATGGGAGAGCATTCAGGGCAGAAGGAATTAAATGTAAAAAGCCCCAGAGTGGGAGCCCCCACCTAAGATATTCCAGGAAGAAAATACTTGGTAAATAAAGTCACTTCTTGTTTGGGTATGTTTTTGCCCTGGCATTTTCAGGCAGCACTAACCTATGAACATGTTTTTTTAGGTACATTTTTACAAAGACACATTGTTACTATTGTTTGCATTGGATTTTTTCCCCTATGAACTATATTGCTTAAACCTATTTAATATATCAATTTCTATTTAGCCTTTGTCAAGAGAATACCACTACGGCAACAATTTTGGTTACATAGTGGCATTTAAGCCTTTTGATGGGGAAGAATGGAAAAAAGTTACAGTAACTAATCCAGATACTGGCCGCTATGTCCATAAAGATGAGACCATGCGCCCTTCCACTGCATTTCAAGTCAAAGTTAAGGCCTTCAACAACAAAGGAGATGGACCTTACAGCCTCACAGCAGTCATTAATTCAGCACAAGATGGTAGGTAAAAGACCTTACTAACATGATGAGGGAAGAAAAACCTAATTTTTCTGCTGGCATTCTTTTTGCTGTCTTTCAGGCCTTACTTGCTAAGATCTTTTCATAGTACTAAGCATTTAGTAAATGAATATTACTTTGATCCAAACTAAAATGTCATGCTATCCATTTAAAGATAAGAATACCTCCAAAATCTTTTTCATCCTTCAGATCATGTCCACGATCGTTAGGAAATCTCCACTAAAATAATTGGCTTTGGACCCCTGTTTTTGACCTCTTGATTCTAATTGTGAAGTCAGAAATTCTCCATACTTGGTTGGTACCTTAGTATATCTGTGCGTTCACAACGCTTACTACTTACAAGTTCCTTAACATATACTTTTCTGGGAGTAAAGTCTCTCTTTTTTAACCCCCAAACTGTATAATTATATCCTTTATGTAACTTCTTTGTAATTTCAATAGAGTGCTGAAATTTTATTAGTGGGAATCTAGGAATAATTCTGTGAAGAACAAATCATAAAGTCAGTTAAATTTTCTTATAATGTTTATTTTTGACACAGAGACAGAGTGTGAGTGGGTGAGGGGCAGAGAGAGAGAGGGAGACACAGAATCTCAAGCAGCCTCCAGGCTTTGAGCTGTCAGCACAGAGCCATACGCGGGGTTCGAACTCATAAACTGCGAGATCATGACCTGAGCCTAAGTCAGATGCTTAACCGACTCAGACACCTAGGTGCCCCAGAAAGTCAGTTGAATTTTTTTTTATTGGGAAAGGAAAATTTTGTCTAGAGGACTATTTAGAGGGAAAAGTATATAGATACTGGTTCTCTTTGTTTTTCTAGAAATTTTAACTGAACTGAACATGCTCCTGAAGACTTTCTATGTCTTTGCTAAATAATATATAGTTTTGGATTAAAGATAATGACATCAATTTCTGTGATTTTCTGTTTACATTTCTATCCTTTTTTTTATTGTTTTCCTACTAAAGAGAGATAAAACCTCCTTATTCTAGCTCTGTAC
Source organism: Crocuta crocuta (assembly GCF_008692635.1). Taxonomy (NCBI): domain Eukaryota; kingdom Metazoa; phylum Chordata; class Mammalia; order Carnivora; family Hyaenidae; genus Crocuta; species Crocuta crocuta. The sequence goes on from NW_027528345.1 coordinate 2,457,732, forward strand.
TCACGAGCATTAAGTAAACAATTAATGGCTAAAAAAGCAAATGGAGATTCCGTTGCCTTCTGACCTGACACATTTGTCCTTGGTTAAGTTCTCTTCACACACGTGCAAGAAGCACAAACGGAAGAATGTGAGCACTTAAAACTACAGGAGATATTCCTCTGATCTCTTTGAGGAAAAACACTCTATCCATTTGCCCAATTTCCATAACTTTTACTTCAAAATACATTTAGCTATCAGATAGAACTCACATATGCTCTTCAGTCATAAAGTTACTAGCTTTCCTACTGTTAAAAATTTAATGTGTATTCCCATCATTCCATGATCTTTACTTACAACTCAAACATGAAGGGCAGTCTTATATATATGGATATAGTTTGCATGTAGGTGCACACACACATTCACACACATAAGAAATAACTAACTTATTTATTAAATTAGTTAACTGAATACATAGAAAGAATAAAAAATGGAAAATTTTTTAAGTTTATAGTTAGGTCAGGGATTTTCAGACCTGAGTAATAAATCTTACATTCTCTATGTATGTTCTGATTCAATAGAAAAATAACTTGACTCCGTGTTACCAGTTTGAACAATATGAGTACATCCCACAGAAGAAATGAAAGCAGAAAGCATTTTACAAGTTATCTTCTCACCCAATATCAATTTTTTACTGCTTTATTTGATGCTAAAGTAATCAGGCAAAGGGCCATGCTCGTCATCTCTGTAGTCGTGGCCATCTGCACTTAATTATATTTCTTTCCTAAATGTTTCATGAGTCTCATAAAACCTGCATGTGCTGAAGCTTGTATAAGCATTCGTCTTTTCTTCTCCTGCTAAGAAATCAATCATACTGCTACACGTTTACCTTGATTTAGAAAGGCAACAATGTTCATGTGTGGGACATTTTTAACGTAGAAGAGGATTATAGTTTGTGAAAAAAAGACAATAAAAATTGATCATTCTTGTTTAAAGATTTGCTTAGTTTCTTTGTGGTTTTTTTTTCATAAGGGATGTAAATTACTTTTTTATTTTTCACTGAACAGAGACCTTTTTTGATACATACTTGACTTGATGCCCAGTTGGAAGATTAGACTTATAAAAGCTTTCCTGAGCACAAGAAGCAGTGGATGTCACAACTTGTTTCAAAGGATCTGGAGTGAAAAAAAACAATTTAGCTTAAACATAAAAGAGGAAGAGTGAAATATTTTTGTGTATCTGTAGCTTGTGTAAATACTAAGTGTTGAGAAAATTGAAAATTAATTGTAATGAACAACTTTTTAATAATAAATACCAAATTCCCTATTTTTGATAATATACAGTTGATTTAAATCTAATGAATTTAATGTGCATCCACAGGTTTTCTTATGCAGATTACTAGGGAGAAATACAAGAAAGTATTAGTACCGTTGTTGCTCACAGATAATGGAGAAATCCATGAAAGCTTTTATATTCTGTAAAAGTGTGTGTGTACATGTGTATGAGTCTATATTAACATTCAGGTAGATGACTACGTGTGTGTGCATATATCATTGCTGACTATGAAATAAAATAATATTAGCGAAACTAGAGAAAAAGCTAATAAAATTATTGGTCTTATTTTATTTTACAAGTTTGAAAACTCCTTGAAAATATTAAAATGTAATTTTAATCTATTCATACAGCAAATGGTTATGTTTGAATATAAGTATCCTACATAAGAATGTAATGTTCTCATCAAATTTCAGCTCCCAGTGAAGCCCCAACAGAAGTAGGTGTAAAAGTCTTATCATCTTCTGAGATATCCGTTCATTGGGATCATGTTGTAGAAAAAATAGTGGAAAGCTATCAGGTGAGTTCAATTTTTATCACACTATATACATTTATTCATTAATTTATTAGCATACATTTTCAAATATGTTGTATCTTTGAATGTTCTGTGGCCATTGATTATGTGGTAACTAATACTGTAATCTCTTTGTCTAATATGTTCGGCATTTATAAGCTAGTTGTTAAGAGTAAGGTGGAGGTTCCTAACTAGTGTATCAAGGAGAGATGTAGAGTCCTGTGTGTTGACAAAGAGTTGGCTAAAATGAAAACTAAGGTAATAACACCCATGATTAAATAAGATCTCTTGAGTCAATTTCATGAAATGAGTGCCGAATTTTAAGTTTTTTTGAAACCATTTTGGTAATTTGTAGAAGCATTCTTAAAATGTTTATTCTGTTTGTCTCGGCATTTCCACTTCTAACAGTCCCTATAAAGGAAATAACTACAAATATTTGGAGTTATTTGTAGGTAGAAAATTGGCAACATTCAAAATGTCCCAAAGGAAATTTTACTTGAGTTGAGTCTTAAAAGACTAGTAGGAATTCACCAGATAGAAAGGGGAAGATTTGTCTTAGTTGAAAGGAAGAAGACCTGGAAAACTGAAGCTAGAATGATAGTGTGGGTCTTTAATACAATGCTAGCAAAATTTAGACTGGATTGTGCAGGAAATGTGACATCATCTCATATGCGTAAGCACATAGAGTGAAAATTAAGAGGAATTGGCAACATCCAATCTTTGCAGATGAGCAAATGGATGCCAGAAATTCAACAAGTTGCCTCAGCACAAATTAAGTGTCAGAGCAGTATCTACAATTCAGCTTTGATGATTCAAAGTTCAGGCTTTATGCCAAACCACAGATTCCTCTCTGTTTTAGGAGTGAATGCCCTTTCACAGCCACAGACAGTGAACTGCCCACACAGTCAACTTGCCCTCTCAATTCTCTTNAGCTCCTTGAGGACAGAATTTTGTCTGTTTTGCTCTCAGTGCCAAGAACAGTGCTGGGCGCAGGGTAGGCCCTAAACAGGTACTCAGACCAAATAGAGCTACAAGTATAATTAAATCATGTGTTACAAACTGGCCTTCTCAAACCCATTTTTATGAGATGTGACCACAAAACCAACCTAAGGTTTTAAGTTTTAAACATGTAAAATATCAGGGAGTTTTTTTTTTTTTTTTTTTTTTTTTTTTGGTAACATATTTTATGATTTGGGCACATCTCAAAGTATCTTCAGATAATCTTTGCAAGTGTTCTTATGAAAAGAGTGGAATGGTAAGAGTGAACTGGAAGAACAATATTCATAACTTATTAAATTGACAATTACATTTACAGTTCATAGAAAAGGAATGGGAAAAATTGAGAAATTCACTGGGCATTACAAACCCCTCTAGGAAACAAGCCCAAGCATCCTTGAGAGAGGACATTAGCATTTGGAGCTTGAAAGTCATCTTGGACCATAGGATTTTTTTCTTCTTTCATGTTATTCATTCTTAAGTTAAAAAAAAAAAGGAAAAAAGATTATTTAATATATAACTCACTCATTGAATCAAGATGTTAAATATATATTTTACTTTGTTTAAAACATTGACCTAGCATTGGTACCAGTGAATTTAGGCAATATTCAGAACATAAGCTTTTTTGAGTGGAAGTAAACATCAGTTAAGGATTTTCAATTAAGTAGTCCACAAAAAATAATAGTTAGCAGATAATATCTTTGCAAATGATAATCTCAAGGACAAATGTATGACATTGAGGAATTTAGTTTCACAGATACCTCACTTTTTTGTAACTCCATATTAAGTAGAAAATTGTGAGATCTCTTTCTGAGCACAGATGTGCATTGATAGCTCTGTCACTGAAGAATTTGGTGTAAAATATATCTGAATTTTCTGAGCCTTGTTTTCTCACCAGAAAGCTGAGAAATAGAACTGTTGTGTTGAATGAAATGAAAACATGTTATGCCTTTCCCTGTTCTATGTCTTTGGACATTTGAAGACAATGATAATAATGATGATGATATTATGATAATGACAGTGATGAAGATGATGATGATCATTTTAATGATAAGAATGATAACATTTGTTGAGCCCTTATGATGCTAAACAGCTAAGCTTATTGTGTTGAATCCCTATGATTCTAGAGAATAGGCATTATTATTCTCCCTGTTTTAAAAACAAAGAATTTGAAGTTTGGAAATATTTGTCTGTGTAATAATTGGCATAACCAAATTTGAACCTAGGTCTTGCCTTTCCAAATAAATTAAAAATATTGGACATAAATCACAAAATTATTGTTTCCAGTTCTATCTTAAAAACATTTTGAGTCTTTGACACAGAACCTTGAATATCAAAGAGACAACCATGAAAGTTTAAAAGAGAATATCTGTAACATTTATTCTTCTGTAAGAAAATGCCCTTGTATTGGGTGGGGGTAGCTTGACTGACTATAATGTGGTTATTGTTTCTACTTTAAAATATGATGGGAGAAGCCAGTGGTTTAACAAGATAGATGACTGAGAAAACTAATCCCCCAGTGCACTTCCTACAAAAATGTAAGTTATAAAGAAAGAGAGGGAAAAAAAGTAACGCATTAAGAAAATAAAATAAAAACCTGGAGAAGCCCGAGCCCTGTGTGATTGACCCCATCTCAAGGTTAATTTCCTGATATTTCAAATGAGAACTGTGAGCAATTGAGTTTAAAAGTAATCTCTTCCCCTGTGGTTTTAAAATGTATCTCAGTAGAGTGGTTAGGTTCTACTCATTTTTTCCTCTTGCCTGTTTAAAGAGCTCCCCACTCCTAACCTTAATGCCACTAACTTTTCCTGCAGTGTAGGAAAGGTATATTAGAGCTTTGAGCTCCTGCCCAGAATCCACAAAAGACTTAGTTTGTTCACCCAGCAGGTACAACACCCACTTAACGTAATGAAAACAAGCAAAATATGCTATTAGGAATAATGAATGCAAAAACTCTTAGCAGCTGAATCAGAGATTAATGCAGATAATCAGTTTTGCAGTTATCTTAAAAGATTATCAATCCTGAGTAATCTACTCAATTTTTTAAAGGTTAATTGATTATGGTGAGCATAAAATAATATTTAGGAAGTGCTTCGTTTTCTTATTTTGGAGAAGACAGCTATCTTCATCTTGATCTCTCCAAAGCAAAGTCAGACAAACAAGTGTGGGAGAAGGTAGTGTTTTGGTGTTGTTTATCTGTTTGTTTTAATATGATCCTGTAGAGCAACAATGAGGAAAAAACAGGTGAACAGGAAAAGGGGGAGCTTGGATACAAAGAAGCTCTAACTTTTTGGCAAACCCTGTGGGCAACTGGTGCTCTATCTCTTGGGATCTTTGAGGACCTTTAGAATGTGGCTCAGAATTGCCCTACCTGGGATGGAAGGGGGAGGAGCATTCATCCACTGCTGCCCCCCATTGGTTAAGAGTGGCCCCATCAGCATCACCTCCTCTCCCACTTCCATGGACTATGGGACTAGTTTCACATCACAGCATCAAATACAACCTGAGGCTGGGAGTCAGGGGCTAGCAGTACTAGCACAGGTGACATGCTACCTGGTCATCCTTACGAGAAGTACTTAAGTGAAGCCTCCATAGAATTGGTTGGTTCTTTTGCCAGTGGCTGGAATAAAAGAATTTTAAATAGCTCTCAAAAGGTGAAAGAATACAGATTTGAATGATTTATATTACTGCTATTCCTTTCCCATAGAACATACTAATAACCAATGTAGTCTAAGATTGTGATAATATAGATATTGTATACTTTTAGAGATTGAGCTTTATTGTATCAGAGTCTCATTTTTTCACTTAAATAACCATATTAAATGTTTTCTAAATACTGTATTAAACCCTTTATGAAAGAATCTTTACTTGTCACATGATTATGATTTTTTTCCAGCATATTCAGAATTGAAAGGACAGAACTTAGAAATCTGATACAAAAGTTTACTTAAGGGATACCTGCCTGAGTGGCTCAGTCATTTAAGCATCTGACTCTGACTCTTGATTTCAGCTCATGTCATGATCTCCTGGCTCAGGAGATATAACCCACATCCACAGAACCCACTTGGGATTCTCTCTCTCTCCCTCTCTTTCTCTTTCTGCCTCTTCCATGCTTTCTCTCTATTTCTCAATCAAAATAAATAAACTTTAAAAAAAAAAAAAGTTTACTGAAGGGGCATCTGGGTGGCTCAGTTGGTTGCGCATGCAACTTCAGCCCAGGTCATGATCTTGTGGTTCGTGAGTTCGAGCCCCACATCAGGGCTCTGTACTGATATCTCAGAGCCTGGAGCCTGCTTTGGATTCGGTGTCTCCTTCTCTTTCAGCCCCTCCCCCGCTCACTCTCTGTCTCTGTCTCTCTTTCAAAAATAAATAAATGTTAAAAATTTTTTTAATTTACTGAAGTAGAAAATAATAAAAATGGAGCAAGTATCTTCAGGCACTTCCGTAATTGTAACATCCATTCCATTTCCTAAAACTCTTTGGAGAAAATGAGGTTAAAGGAGCCATTTTTCCTGCAAATTTCTTAAATATTTCTGAGAAGGGATAGAACTATATAATCACTGTACAAAAGTAGTATTAGTGCAGCACACAAATTCATGGAAAGTGTAATATTCTTTTGCTAAGGCTTTGTTCTTTAGTTTCCTAACACTTTTGTAAAGATTAAGTTTTCTTGGGGACAAAATGATAGATCTCTCTTTCAAAGATATTAGTGATTTTATGTGAACTTAAACCTTTTGATTCCTTCTTTAAAAAAAATTTAATGTTTTATTTATTTCTGAGAGAGAGAGAGAGAGACAGAGACAGCATGAGCAGGGGAGGGTCAGAGGGAGAGGGAGGCACACAATCTGAAACAGGCTCCAGGCTCTGAGCTGACTGTCAGCACAGAGCCCGACACGGGGCTCGAACCCATGAACCACGAGATCATGACCTGAGCCGAAGTCAGATACTTAACCAACTGAGCCATCCAGATACCTCGTTTCCTTCATTTTTAAAATAAGATCTATGATGGCAAAGAACATGTGTGCCTGGGTTCACTGCGTTCCCGCACCTCGCACAGTAAGTGGGACAAAATGGGTACCTAATAGCTCATATTTCATTCAATGAATGAAATATATCATACGTCAAATGTAGTCCAGTGCCCATAGTGTCAAAAGTAGATAGTAAATACCTGTCTTCAAAGAGCTTATAATTTAGTAGAAGTGGAGAAAGACAAGTCATGAGGCAATCTAATTAGTCATAATTGCCTATGATAGTTTTATGATAGACAAAGGATGCTATGGGGATTATAGAAACATGTAGATAAAGAGAGAAAATTGTATAATGCCACAGCATTAAAAAAGAAACAAATACATTATATGTTAGTGCAGCATATGAAGATGAATTTATGGGTTACTACCCATAATGCAAGACCAGCTATATGTATGTATATGTGTATGTATTTTCCAGCAGTGATAATTCCTTTCCACTCATTCATCTAGGCTCTCTTTTGATCTCCCTAGTGATTAATGAAAAGCAACACATTTACTCTGTTCCATGACTACAGGTTGCATCCTTCACTCTAAGCAATTTGCTCACAAATTAATGTCGGTGTTTCACCACATGGAGAAACTCAGTGAGACTATCAAGATGCAATAGCCCAAATTTATTATCTGTTTGGAAATGAAGTGCATGGCCAGTGGCTAGTTCAGAGAAAAAAGATGATGCCATATCTCACATGTATCTATCTACTATTTACATGAGTATACTTTGAAAACATTATAAGTGTTATGTAAACATATATTTTAAGGAGAGACAGATTATGAAATCGAATCACTTTGTCTCAGATGCTTTCATCTGTAAAGATTAACTATAGTGTGAAAAGTTCAAACAAATCTCATATTCTAAAATAAGGAAATCATGGACTATTTGGCACATTCAGTAATTCTTTCTGCTCCCTGGTTACAAAGGCATAGCTAAGTCACCATTTTAATTTATTGTGAATTATAATTTTTTAATGTTTACTTATTTTTAAGAGAGAGAGACAGACAGACAGACCGAGCACAAGTAGGGGATGATAGAGACAGAGGAAGACAGAGTCCAAAGCAGGCTCCAGGCTCTGAGCTATCCTCACAGAGCCCAGTGCAGAGCTTGAACTCACAAATGATGAGATCATCACCTGAGCTGAAGTTGGACACTNCTCTTTCAAAAATAAATAAATGTTAAAAATTTTTTTAATTTACTGAAGTAGAAAATAATAAAAATGGAGCAAGTATCTTCAGGCACTTCCGTAATTGTAACATCCATTCCATTTCCTAAAACTCTTTGGAGAAAATGAGGTTAAAGGAGCCATTTTTCCTGCAAATTTCTTAAATATTTCTGAGAAGGGATAGAACTATATAATCACTGTACAAAAGTAGTATTAGTGCAGCACACAAATTCATGGAAAGTGTAATATTCTTTTGCTAAGGCTTTGTTCTTTAGTTTCCTAACACTTTTGTAAAGATTAAGTTTTCTTGGGGACAAAATGATAGATCTCTCTTTCAAAGATATTAGTGATTTTATGTGAACTTAAACCTTTTGATTCCTTCTTTAAAAAAAATTTAATGTTTTATTTATTTCTGAGAGAGAGAGAGAGAGACAGAGACAGCATGAGCAGGGGAGGGTCAGAGGGAGAGGGAGGCACACAATCTGAAACAGGCTCCAGGCTCTGAGCTGACTGTCAGCACAGAGCCCGACACGGGGCTCGAACCCATGAACCACGAGATCATGACCTGAGCCGAAGTCAGATACTTAACCAACTGAGCCATCCAGATACCTCGTTTCCTTCATTTTTAAAATAAGATCTATGATGGCAAAGAACATGTGTGCCTGGGTTCACTGCGTTCCCGCACCTCGCACAGTAAGTGGGACAAAATGGGTACCTAATAGCTCATATTTCATTCAATGAATGAAATATATCATACGTCAAATGTAGTCCAGTGCCCATAGTGTCAAAAGTAGATAGTAAATACCTGTCTTCAAAGAGCTTATAATTTAGTAGAAGTGGAGAAAGACAAGTCATGAGGCAATCTAATTAGTCATAATTGCCTATGATAGTTTTATGATAGACAAAGGATGCTATGGGGATTATAGAAACATGTAGATAAAGAGAGAAAATTGTATAATGCCACAGCATTAAAAAAGAAACAAATACATTATATGTTAGTGCAGCATATGAAGATGAATTTATGGGTTACTACCCATAATGCAAGACCAGCTATATGTATGTATATGTGTATGTATTTTCCAGCAGTGATAATTCCTTTCCACTCATTCATCTAGGCTCTCTTTTGATCTCCCTAGTGATTAATGAAAAGCAACACATTTACTCTGTTCCATGACTACAGGTTGCATCCTTCACTCTAAGCAATTTGCTCACAAATTAATGTCGGTGTTTCACCACATGGAGAAACTCAGTGAGACTATCAAGATGCAATAGCCCAAATTTATTATCTGTTTGGAAATGAAGTGCATGGCCAGTGGCTAGTTCAGAGAAAAAAGATGATGCCATATCTCACATGTATCTATCTACTATTTACATGAGTATACTTTGAAAACATTATAAGTGTTATGTAAACATATATTTTAAGGAGAGACAGATTATGAAATCGAATCACTTTGTCTCAGATGCTTTCATCTGTAAAGATTAACTATAGTGTGAAAAGTTCAAACAAATCTCATATTCTAAAATAAGGAAATCATGGACTATTTGGCACATTCAGTAATTCTTTCTGCTCCCTGGTTACAAAGGCATAGCTAAGTCACCATTTTAATTTATTGTGAATTATAATTTTTTAATGTTTACTTATTTTTAAGAGAGAGAGACAGACAGACAGACCGAGCACAAGTAGGGGATGATAGAGACAGAGGAAGACAGAGTCCAAAGCAGGCTCCAGGCTCTGAGCTATCCTCACAGAGCCCAGTGCAGAGCTTGAACTCACAAATGATGAGATCATCACCTGAGCTGAAGTTGGACACTTAACTGACTGAGCCACACAGGAACCCCTATTGTGAATTTTAATGGAGATTGACCACACAGATCCATGCTAAAATTAAATGAATGAAGTCATTTGTCATTTTAGATATAGATACAAATAGTACCTTAAGGAAAACTTTGTTCTTTTCTTTTATATTGCCAAAATGCCTCATGGAAATCTGAGTAAGAAGCCAGAAAAATTTCATCACTTTAATTCCTCAGTTTACTACATAGTGTTTGTCTTCTAGAAATAACCTTTATGATATTAATCTGGCTTAAAATCTTCTGCTCTTTAATCTGGATGATAGAAAAGTTGTTATAATTGAATGAACATTTTAAAATGTGGTCTACCTCTCAGTCAACAAGCATGTATATAAAAATGCATCAACCTCATGGATTTGTTTTGATTGCTAAAAAACATTCTAGATTTATTATGAAGATAATGTATACGGATAATCCTACTTGAGTTCCTGGCATTTCATTAGAATATAAATTTTTATTTTATTTATCATTAGTCAAGCAGTAGAAAAGGCCTTATGTACTATTTAGTTCAAGTGCCCACTAAAATGTAGGCCATTGTCTTTCTTCCCAGAGAATGTACTCACTACCTGAACCCTTTTCAGAATCCGAAACATATCTTCTCGAGGAGGCTCCCCTCCTTAGCACGTCTTTTGTGTGCCAACTGAGATCTGCCTCTGGAGACATTTGGTGCAATTCTAGTTCCTTGGTTCTGAGGCCATCCTTCTGGTCAGATGACAGAAATGCCAAGGAGATCAAAATGAATACTAGTAAACAAAATAAAATCATTGCAAAGGAAACCAATTAGCAATTTAGTAACTAGTTGTTCTGAAATGTGCTCATTCTACATATAAACCTTACTTTGTTACCAATTGGAGCCATCTAGTTCTATTTTATAATGGTTTCATTTGATTTATGTAAATGAATCATTCAAGATTATTTAAATATTAGATGTCTAATTAATTGTCTAGGCACTTTGCGTATTTGTGAAATCAAATTTCCATTATTTTATAGCCAGGGAATGTAAAATATATAAAATATCAATATATTTATAAGCATTTTGTTTATACCTTAGATACACCTTATAGAAATTTCTTTATTTATTTTTTATATTTTATTTATTTCTCAGAGAGAGAGAGACAGAGACAGCATGAGCAGGGGAGGATCAGAGAGAGAGGGGGACACAGAATCTGAAACAGGCTCCAGGCTCTGAGCTAGCTGTCATCACAGAGCCTGACACAGGGCTTGAACCCATGAACTGTGAGATCATGACCTGAGCCGAAGTTGGACACTTAACCAACTGAGCCAACCAGGCGCCCCAGATATAGAAATTTCTAACCAATAAAATAGTCTTATTAGAAGGATGGAAATTATAATTCCCAATTTTTTACTTAAACTTTAAGAGGCAAGGAAGAGTGTCATTAATACATTGGTTGAGATAAGTAATCATTTCTTTCCTTTTTTTAAATGTGTTTTTTTTTTTTTTTTACAAATAGTTTGTTGTCAAATTAGTTTCCACATAACACTCAGTGCTCATCCCCACAAGTGTCCTCCTCCATGCCCATCCCCCCTCCCCCCACCTCCATCAGTCCTCAGTTTTTGTCAGCATTCAAGAGTCTCTCATGGTTTGCCTCTCTCCCTTTCCCCCACCATTTCCGCCCTTCTTCTCCCCCTTGTTCCTCCGTCAAGTTCCTCCTAATCCTCCTATACGTGCAAACATATGATATTTGTCCTTCTCTGCCTGACTTATTTCGCTCAGCATAACCCTCCTACACTGTTGGTGGGAATGTAAACTGGTGCAGCCCCTCTGGAAAACAGTGTGGAGGTTCCTCAGGAAACTAACACTAGAACTCCCCTATGACCCAGCAATAGCACTGCTAGGAATTTACCCAAGGGATACAGAAATGCTGATGCATAGGAGCACGTGTACCCCAATGTTTTAAATGTTTTTTTGAGAGAGAGACAGAGTGTGAATGAGGGAGGGACAGAGAGAGAGGAAGATACAGATTCTGAAGTAGGCTCCATCCTCTGAGCTGTCAGCACAGAGCCCGATGTGAGACTTAAACTCAAATAACCCTAAGATCATGACCTGAGCCAAAGTCAGACGCTTAACTGACGGAGCCACCCAGAGGCCCCACAAATAATAATTTCTAATCACAGATAACATTTTTAAAATTAAATTTATTTTCAAGATAATAAGTTCCTCAGCTAATTAAACTATTAAACATAATATTTCTTTGATATCTGGCTTCAATGTAGGTTCAAAGGAAATAATTTTGCATATATATTTCAAAAATGAGCTAGCAGAAAGTTATTACACTTGCATGTTGATATAAATGTTTTTATAAAACAAAGTTATATTCCCGTCAAACTGTTTTATCAATAACCCATGACAAATTTGATATTATATAAACAGAAATAAAATAGGAAATAAACGATAAAAATTATTATGGACATACTTCCAAACAGAAACCAGTGTTATATTTTGAAGATAATCATATGAAGAAGTTTTTGGTTTCTTCTTTTTTTCTTTTTTATGTTAGAATGATAACATTCAGGCCATGAGGTGAGACTTTGATTTCTTGGACATCGTTAATAGATCTACATTATGTGCCTTGCCATATTCTAAGACCGATAGAAGTGTAAGTAGCTTTAAGAAACATTTGAGTATGACACTCAGGCAACATCACCGGTGTCAGAGCAAGGGAACAGGATTTTCGCCACTGAATCATGACAAAGTCTTCGTCAATTTGAATGCTTGCAGATTCGGTATTGGGCTGCCCATGACAAAGAAGCAGCTGCACACAGAGTTCAAGTCACCAGCCAAGAATACTCGGCCAGGCTGGAGAACCTTCTGCCCGACACCCAGTACTTTGTGGAAGTCAGGGCCTGCAATAGCGCAGGGTGTGGACCTCCCAGTGACATGATTGAGACCTTCACCAAGAAAGCACGTGAGTCTCAACATTTGCATATAGACTCGTCAAAAGCTACCAGTCCATCTGGTCACGATGCAAGTTACATCTGAGAGAAATTTACTACCTAGCGGTCTTAGCACATTGAATTTAAAATTTTATTCTTTACAATCACCCAAGATTTAAAACAAACAAACAAACAAAAAATCATTGTTAGTTATTATAGGTGATAAAAAAATGTGGAGAATGCCTTCACACATTTAATGTCCCACTATAGAAATAATATTACAGAGCCTCTCTTTGTAAGTTTTGTGTCATTAAATAATCAATTTGTATTCTGTTATTATTTTTAACAAAGGACTGCATAAATAGCATGTAGTATGAGAATGTTAAAATTCTGTTATTTTCTATACTTTTTTTATATAAACCTTCATCATTGCACAGTTGCAAATGTGAGTTAAATGTTGTAGCATTATGTTTCATCTTTTATTACCATATGTACTCCTTGTTTATACAACAAGACAGCCCATCCTGCTTAAATCTTCTAGTCATTCTCACCTCCCTGGCTTTGCTTTGATATCTCCTTCTTGAACTCAAGTTGAATATATAGAAGAAGAGAATGTATATTTGAGCCTCTAGGGAGATTTTCAAGAATATAAAGACATGAACAGTACTGGGGTTTAGAAATTTATGAAATTCACTTGGGGAAAAGATAGCAAAACATGGTGGTAAGATACCAGGCTTTAGTATTAGACATGGGCCTCAGATATGTATTTTCCACTTACTAAATGTGTGCCAGGAGACAAATTACCTGCCACATTTAAACCTTAGTTTTGTAATTTGTAAAAGGAGCATCCATCCCTTTATTCTTTTTTCCATTTATTCCTTCATCAAAAGTATGCTATGTGCCTATCACTGTTCTAGACATTAAGAATACAGAAGGGATCAAGCCAAATCCAGAGCCTCTTCTTAGGGGATTCACAGCCTAATGGAAGGACATTAAAAACAACAATAACAACAACAAAAAACCTGACAAATCAATATGAATGTTAATATCAGATGACAGGGCAATAAAGTGGATAAACAGATAATAAAATGGAAATTGACTTGGATGGAAGATGAATTCCAATTGAGTGGTCAGGAAAAGCTTCTTTGAGAAGATCCCACTGGAGTCATATATGAGTATATGAATCATAAGAAGGACCCACTATGTGATGACTGTCAGGAAAGGGACTGTGTCAGGTAGGTAAAGTAACTAGGGTAAAGCCTAAGGGTGGGAATAGTTTGGTATTCCATTGGTGTAGAAAGACCAATTGGGCCGGGATGTAGGCTGGAGGTGAGAAAGAGTAAGTGTGCTGAGCTTGAAATATGAAGAGCCTTGTAGTTGTAGGTCATGCTAGGGATTAAAGTTTTTTCTAAGTCTGGTAAGAGCCATTGGGAGATTAAGGCAGAGAAGGATATTTAAGTTATGCTTGAAAAAAATCATTCTGGCTTTTGGATAGACAATGGTGGTGGTGGATTAACAGTAAACACAAAAGAGCCAATTAGGGGATGGCTTTAGATGTCAAGGGGAGAAATGATGGTGACCAAAACTATGTGATAATGGATATAAAGAGAAGTAGAAATTTTTCTGCAGAAAGAGTTGACAACTTGGTACTGATTTCGATGTTGGCATAGATGGAATGGAAGACTGAGTATTGTATTTTTGATTCAGAAACTGAGGATTCTCTTGTACCATTTGCCAAAGATGGGAAAGACCATAGGCAGATTTGGGAGTATATGGCAATGTTCCATCTTGATTACATTTGAGAAGTCTTGTAGACATTTAAATAGAGAGAGACAATTGGACACATATGTCTAGAGGTCAAGAGAAAGATTACACCTGAAAAAAAATTGTGACTTCTTAAAGCCATAGGCCCAGATATCAGATTTAGGGAAGATACATAGATAAAGGGGAGAGAAGGGTGCTCAGGAACAAGTCCTAGGTCATGCCAACATCTAGAAATTAGGCAGAGGACATGGAGCTGGCACAGGATGGTTAATGAGAAGGGGCAGCCTGAGAGGTAGGAGACCCAGATGCTGAGAGATCACGTATTTAAGAAAAGAATGAAATTCAGAAAGGGATTAGAAGGTGAACTCTGTGGAATGCTACAAAGATATTAAGTCTGAAGAATAAAACCTGGCATTATTTGGTCAACTGGAGATAATTGATGGCCTTGAAAACAAGAGTTACAGAAGACTGGTGGAGAAAGAAACCCAAGTAAAGAATAATGAGAAGAGAATAAAAGATAGTTATATTACCGACCTCACAGGGTCATGGGTACATTAAATGAACCCATGTATGATATAAAGTGCTGAGCATAGTGCCTGGCATGTAGTAAGCACTCCTCAAAATTAGCTGTTGTCGTCACATCATTATCATCACTGACTAGAGGCAGTTGGCAGAATTCAAGTTGGATACGGTGGCTGTCACTTGCATATTATTACTTCCCACAGCGCCGAGCCAGCCCCCAAGGATCATCAGTTCCATAAGGTCTGGTTCACGCTACATAATCACCTGGGATCATGTGGTCGCACTATCAAATGAATCTACGGTGACAGGATATAAGGTATGTAAAAGATTACTGGATTTTCCCCACACAGGCTTTATTCTTACAGAGTGATTGATGTCTGAACTTGAATGATGTTTTTTCAGCAAAACCCATCCAACTTTCCTATTCCAGCTGTATAGTAGAATCAGATGACATAGTACTGTGATAAGTTTTGAAATGAGAAAAGATCTTCATTGAGTTCTACAGGGGCGCCTGGGTGGCTTAGTCGGTTAAGCGTCCGACTTTCGCTTAGGTCATGATCTCACGGTTCCTGGGTTTGAGCCCTGCGTCGGGCTCTGTGCTGACTGCCAGCTCGGAGCCTGGAGCCTGTTTCGGTCTGTGACTCCCTCTCTCTCTGACCTTCCCCTGTTCACACTGTCTCTCTCTCTCCTAGAAATAAATAAAACATTAAAAAAAAATGTTTCATTGAGTTCTACAAAAATTCTATGTCAAGTGAGCAAGATAGGTAGAATAACCAGTTTAAAGAATAGAGTTGTTAAAATAATCAGTGCATAAAGAGGAGAAAAAATCCATTTTTGTTTGGCAATGATTAAGATAGTGTTGCCTGGCACACAGTGAACTTGGGTGTATTGAGTTACATTCCATAAATGAACAAAAAAAGGAAAAAAAATTATTTCCATATATTCTCTATATCACACATTTTTATTGGATACCAAAATTTGGGAATAGCATGAAAATATTTAGTTCTAAGGCAATGTTTAAGACTACAAGACATTGAAAGAGCCCTCATTTTATATTACACACACAAAAAATTCCCTCTTTTTATTTTAGGTCATTAAAAAAAATCAGATGCTTAAGGTATTTCCTCTTGGATTACCCTAAAAAATGGGTGAAATCAATTTCTGTGAATTAAAAATAACATGTACTTTCTGCCAAGTATTAAACATGGCTTCCTAGGTTTTTTAAAAATTATTAATAGAAGTCTTAAGCATTTTTATTATGGTTTTATTGTTTTGGCATTGGCTCATTATTACTGGTTTATTAAATAACCATATTTTGGGACTTTTTCAGGTACTCTATAGACCTGATGGCCAGCATGATGGCAAGCTATATTCAACTCATAAACACTCCATAGAAGTTCCAATCCCCAGGGATGGAGAGTACGTTGTAGAGGTTCGTGCACACAGTGATGGAGGAGATGGAGTAGTGTCTCAAGTCAAAATTTCAGGTAAGCCAGTCATTGAAGACTCATTTCCATTAAGGACTTGTATGTTTGTAGGCCATATGGATTCTCAAGAGTAAAGGTGGGATTGGTATGCACACCAATGTCAGTGTTTTCCTAAGTAAATTTGAAATGACAAGGATGTCCTGAAACTTGGTCTTTCTTCCCTCATAAGTCACAAAAGTAACTTTGCAACATACTGCATGCTTTTTGATTACTATCTGAATGACAAAGCATAATGCAAGTACCATAATGCAGGTATGGTAATAGCATTGTGTGGTAACAGATGGTAGCCACCGACGGTGAGCACAGCACAACATCTAGACTTGTTGCATCACTATGTAGTACGCCTGTAACATTGCATGTCAACTATACCTCAGTAAAAAGAAATACCACAATGCATTAAAATGTTAAATAATAATAGACCATTAGATAATAATATCTGAACTTCTCTTATATCAAAAAGAAATTCACCGGACTACTATTAATATTCTTCTAACTCCTTTTTCTTTGTCCTATATATATTAATATAGTAATAAAATAGAAAGACACTAGGTGGTAGATTCTTCCTTTCCAATTTCTCTGTGCCTCAGCATATGTGTCCTTTTTCTCCAAACTCTATTTCTCACAGCACTTGGTAATCCAAAATAAATACTTGAGGCAGTGACTTCCTCTCTCGCTTGGATTTGTAGAACTCTATTATTTAAATTTGGGTACTTTTTTCTCATCCTGCGTGCTGTAGTTTAATTATAATAAATTAAAATTGATGTTTATTTGAGAGCTTTATGAGACTATGAAACACTATAAGATGTTAAATTAATGACAGGGATCACTGATTTAGAAAAAAATGATAATTTATAGCTAAGTAGATGAATATATTTGGTGAATAGTACCATTCTAGAGTTTTCTTATTCAAGTTTAGATTTATTTGCAAATTGTTTAAATAGGTTTTCTCATGCATTTAATTTACATTGAAATTTTTTAGTTTAGACATTATTATTATGTCTCTCTAGAAAATTTTTAAAATACCAAAATTTGGAAGGAAAACGTAGTCATTTGCTAAACACTCTAAATTAGCTACAGTGTTCAGTGTGTGTGTGTGTGTGTGTGTGTGTGTGTGCATAATTTTGTGTTTTTGCTTCTGCATGTATCATGTTATATCATACTTTTATACTTTTATGAATTATGTTACACAAACAGTCCCCATGTCATTAAAAATTTGGTAAATTTCACTTAAAATTATACATAATATTCTCTCACACAAAAGTATAAAATGTATCTATGCATTTTGGTTTTCACTATAATAAATAATACTATTTTGAATACATTTTTGTAAATTAATCTTTCTGTAGCTTAAATTGAAATAATTCAATAAACTACTTTACTTTCATATTGCCAAATTAAAAAAATACATTTGTTTATTTTCCTGTTATCATTGTATGTGAGTTCATTTCATATTTCACTGCCCCAACATTAGTTTCCTTTTATTCATTACTAAGGTGATAGGAGAAAATGACATTATTTTATTTTTAAACCATTTTCTAATTCTGAACTTTGCTAGCACATACTTTCAGTAGTTTCACACTTAACAGGGCTGATCCACGAAGGAAATCAGAGGGAAATGTGCACTTTATTTCGAGGGTAGTAAAGTGCAAAAGAATCCAGTAAATTGATTTGAAAACCAACCTCCCTTGTTAAGAAGCTCGCCATAGCCCACTGTCATTCTCTTCATTTCCTTACCCTTCATTTGTCATCCCTAATGTGAAGCAGAGCCCGGTTTCTAGGGTTAAAACTACGGAAGTTTGTAGCTAGAGATGCCATAGCAGTAACAGTAACCTTGGCATAGTTATAATCAGTGATGTGCTGGTAAATGTTAAACAACAGACTCTCCTGGGGTGAGGGGAAGCCTTGGTTTATAGTTTGCTAATTTCTGTGGTGTAAATATTTCGATCTGATTTCAAACTTCCCACGTGACATCACTATATATATCATATATATATATATATGTAATTGCCACCACACAGATGCAGAGGAATAACCTCAAGAACATTGATGATATTAAAATGCAGTAAAATAAGGGTACCCGGGTAGCTCAGCCGGTTAAGCGTTGACTTGATTTTGGCTCAGGTCATGATCTCCCAGTTTGTGAGTTCAAGCCCCGTGTCTAGCTCCNCTCCCTCTCTCAAAATAAATAAATAAACTTTTAAAAAATGCAGTAAAGGGGCATCTGGGTGGTTCAGTTAAGCATCCGACTCTTGATTTCGGCTCAGGTCATGATCTCATGGTTCATGGGTTCTACATTGGACTCTGTGCTCAGAGCACAAATCCTGCTTCAAATTCTCTCTATCCCTTCCTCCCTCAAAATAAATAAACTGAAAAAAAAATTTAAGTGCCAAACAGGGGCACCTGGATGACTCAGTCAGTTCAGTGTCCAACTTCAGCCTAGGTCATGATCTTAGGGTGTGAGCTAGAGCCCTGTGTTGGGTTCTGTGCTGACAGCTCAGATCCTGGAGCCTCCTTCAGATTCTGTGTCTCCCTCTCTCTCTTTGTCCTTCCTTCGCTCATGCTCTGTCTCTCTCTCAACAATAAATTAACATTAAAAAATTAGAAACAAATTCTGTAAAGTAATTAGAAAGTGATGAGTTTTGAGAATTCACTACCTTGTTTTAAGTTTCCTCATTTAATTAGTAAATTTACATAATTTCAATTTTAATCACAATGTTTTTAACAACTTGCTCAGAGATTTCCCAAAAAATTAACAGTCAGTTCTTGGGAGGTGGTAGAGACTGTCGGCTGCACACCACAAGTGCCCCCAGACACACTAGTGTAAACAGCCCACGTACAGCAGGCACAGAGCAAGCTCTTTTTAGAAACCTCAATGAATAATTTCCATTTTTTGCCAACTAATGGGCAATATTCTTATTAAGGCAGAATTTCTATTATTTATTTCTTATTCTAACCATGACTCTACGAAGAAACTACACCATTAACATTAGGAAATGTCAGATGTTTGGTGGATAGTCCAATTCTAAAATTTTCTTGTTTAAGTTAGATTTATTTTCAAATTGTTTATTTTATTTGTAATGAGAGAAGCATGTAAATGCAAATGAAAATTTTAGGCTTTCTTGTAAATTTAAAAGACTTGTAATACTTTCTTCTGTTTCTGTTTTCATGACTAAAAAATGTAGCCAGGAATAGAGTACATTGCTAGGTTTTAATGTTTATAAGCATTATGCTGTTCATGTATTCATTCATTTATTTATTTGTTCGACAAATATACTTTAAATGCCTACAGTATGTCAGGCACAGTTCATATGTGTATATGAGCGAGGTCGGGGAAGAGTGGGAGGGGGACAGAGGATCTGAAGTGAGGCTTGAACTGAACCATAGGATCATGAACAGAGTCAAAGTCAGATGATCAACCAACTGAGCCACCCAGGTGCCCCCACAGTTCATATTTTTAAAATATGCTACAGTATATATATTTCACATGCTTCCTCTTCCACATCATTATCATCCGGCTGGCTCTACGGTAATTCTAACAATTCTCTTGGCTTCCAACTTTGGCCTCGTACAGTCCATTCCCTATGCAGCAGCCAGAGGGATCTTTTTACACATGAATCAAATCATGCAACTCTCCTCTTTAAAAGACACCCCATAGGATAAAATCTAAATTCCTGACCATGGCCTTTAGTGAGCTATAATAATCTGGCCAAACTCTCTTATCTCACTTAAGTGATTGCATCTTTGTTCCATGACCTTCTTTCTCTTCTTGAACATATTCCGATGGCATCCTTACCTTGAAGCATCTGTACTTGTTCCTGAGGCTGCTTGAATTCTCTGAATCTTGGCCTGGCAGGTTCATTCTTGTTGTTTTTGTTTTTGCTCAGATGTCACCTCCTCAGAGACTTGTATGACCACCATTTAAGGTAGCCCCTACTCTACCTCAGTATCTTATCACATCACCCTTTAATTTATAATATTTATAACTATTCAAAATTATCTTATGTATTAATTTATACTGTTTATCTTCTATCTCCCGTCCTTATTTGAATGTAAGCTCTATGGGAACAAGCTCTTATCTGACTTATTTAACCTCTGAATCCCCAGTGCCCCGGGGACATATCTGGCACGTAACAGGGTCTTAACAAATAATTGTTAAATGAATGTATGAGTTTTGCATAGAGTACAATTTAGTTACAAGAATAATTTGGGTGATTTAAATTACAATTTACCTTTCCAGAATGTTGATACTCTTTTCTCCCTTAGGCACATGGTTTGTATTATGCCATATGCTAATTCACAGGTTGGTTCTTACAAAACTTAAGACTTCATATGAGAGATAGTCTAGAAAATTTATTTGACATGGCAGTTTGCATCTCTGCTTCTCTCTGACCTGAACACTGTTACTGCTGTCTTAATACATTATTCCCTATCAGATATTTACAGTTCACATCTAGGCAAATGTAACACCACATTTGTTTCATCCCAAATGTACTATCTCTAAGAAATTCTATATTGTCTCTTAAGAATCTTTTGTTTTTGTACATCATTATGAGTTAAGAATGTGCTAAAAGCTACAAAATATTTTGAAAGTAAATTTTAATAAGCTAGTTTGGTTTATTGCATATTCACTATAAAGTTTAGAATGTAGATAATTGGGGCACCTGAATGGCTCAGTCAATTAAGTGTCCGACTTCGGCTCAGGTCATGATTTCATCGTTTGTGGGTTCGAGCCCCACATCAGGCTCTGTGCTGACAGCTCATAGCCTGGAGCTTTCTTCATATTCTGTGTCTCTCTCTGCCTCTCCACTGCTCATGCTCTCTCTCTCTCAAAAATAAATAAAAACATCAAAAAAATTTTTTAAAAGAATATAGATTATCAAAGATCTGTGGTCATAAATAAATATCCACAGGGAAGTATGTATTTCCTTATTTATGTGTGAATGTGCATATTTTGAGCTTTTATTTTTCTTTTTAGTTTTAATAAGATACCTTAATCTAATCAAAGAAGACTTTTAAGGATATTTTAGAGGCCAGACTTCTTACTTAGGGCAATTCATAGTCATTTGAAAACTTTAAGGAGGTAGGAATAACATGATCAGATGTTTATACTTGAAAAATCACTTTGGTGATTGTGGAAAATATATATAACAGGGAAGAAAGATTTAAGAAGTAGAATTACAAGGTTATTATTATAGAATGATTAGAAGATGATGATGGTCTGGACTGGGAAGAGGGCAGTGGCCA
This sequence comes from Crocuta crocuta, assembly GCF_008692635.1. NCBI lineage: Eukaryota > Metazoa > Chordata > Mammalia > Carnivora > Hyaenidae > Crocuta > Crocuta crocuta. The sequence continues at coordinate 2,479,498 of NW_027528345.1, forward strand.
AGTCTAGGGTAGGTTTTAAAAGAACAAGGCATCTTTTCCATTTGATTTAAAGTTGCTATATATTCATCCTGTTGATTTTGTATCTCCTAATAAATCTGTAATTTATTCTGATGTTGCCATAGATGATGTAATCACAACATTTAACCTACTACTTTTGGTAACTCCAAGTTACTAAGTTAAACTATATAACCAAAGCCACTGACTTAAACACTGATGAAAAACACATTTTGTTTTCTCACTTTGTCCTTTTCTTTGCAGTAACGGAAGGGCTAGGAAACCGTTCTCTAGGGACAATCTCTAGATCTTAGCTCAGTTACCCACATCCTCCCTTCTCTACTACCTAAGTTAGTAGTACATTATAAAAGGAACAAGAGAGTAGTTGGGATGTTTAGATTTAATTCATACATTATGAAATTAAAATGTTATATAGACATCATCACATTTAATAGTGTAAGCATTTCAAAAGCCAAAATTATTTTGGGCATCTAATCTTGTACAGTGGTCCATATAACAGGAGGAGAGGATAGTATACATGATGGTCTTAGAATTACTGTATTCTGCCTTCTTTAGTGATAGGTTACTATATAACTTAGGGACCCCCAAATCTGAAATGTTGTAAATGTCGTATATTATTTGGGATAAATAGATGGCCATGAATAAATTATCTACTAATCTGAGAAATTAGAGCAAGTCTGACAGCCCATCAGCATAGGCAAGATTCCCTTCCAGAAAGAATCATTTTATAAGATAACTTAAGGTTTTTAGTGCTCTGAGATGCAAAGCAAATTACAAGACCTTTTCTAGGACAAATGATTAATGAATGTTTATGGGGACAATATATATACTTCAGAGGGGGTAAATGTACATTTAGAATGTTTTTTGCACAAATTATCAAAATATGTGATATTTAGTGATAAAAAGATAGGAAAAGCAAAAATATTCATAAAGTTGCTGGAGGGAAATGTCTAGGTCAACTTGATTGACTCCTTTCCAAGGTTTGGAATTCTCTGGAGGACATTCATAGCTTATGCTCTCTCAGCCTCAGTTTAAATACTATCTGTGATGGGGAGTCAGTTCACCCAATTTACAAGCAGCCCTTAGATTTATCAATAGCTGTAATCAATAGATTATAGATCTCTGATCAGTGCGATAGTGGTTGAGCTACTTTCTGATAAAATCTAGCTCAGAGGATCAACCCGTAGTTTTCTATAAAGTTCTTTCTGTTCTGTCTTCTTTCAGTGAAAGAGGATTCATCTTGGTGGAGAGATGAAACATCTCTGGACATTTTAATCAAGTATTGAATCAGATTCTTAAAAGAGAAAATAAAACTTTTTATAAGAGTTGTTAGAGGGAACGTCTGCTGTCTTTGAGAGAAATAAGAAATTGCAGAGGAAAGGAGCCCCTGTTGGTGGTCCATCTGCCTGCAGCTCCAAAGTGGGGGAACCACAGGAGAGGCTGTGAGGGCACTGGCACCCCCAGAGCCTTGGACACCCTTGAGGCCCAGAGCCCTGCCCACCCTGCTAGAGCAGCAGTGGCTTCGCTTTTCCAGGCCCTTCCACATCCCACCCCCACTCTGTGCCTCTTCATGGCAAGAGCATCTAGGAAATGTAGTTCTCACCTTTTTATCCCAGAGGTAGAAGGACAAAGTGACCACAAGAAATGCTGCTGCAATTCTAAGAAGAAAGGTAGCACACTTTCTCCAAAAATAAGTAGGTTTACGTGATAACCATCAAAACTGACAAGAAAACCCCAGCCAAACATGGCTTTTTAGGATACGTTAAATGAAATTAGAGGAAAGAAGTAACATTACTTTTAAGTTCTAAATTGATTTCATGATATACAAATTCAACTTATTAGAAACACTATTAAAATTATAGGACAAGAAAACCTGTAGCAATTGAAGCTGCATTACAAACATATCTAAAAGGGAGATTTACCCAAGGTATCGAAAATAATGATTGATATCACCTGATCACCAACAATCACAGATAACAATGTGGTGACTTTATTCTCTATATTTTCTTTTTCAGTGTTATGATAACATCATAATGGGCAACACTGTATATAAATCTTTCTTTCAAAATTTCCAATTTTTTAGAAACAATTCTTAGAAGTAGAATAACTGGATTAGAAGGCAGAACCTTTCAATCACTTGGCAAATATTTGATAATTGCCAAATTGCTATCCAAGCAGCAATGCTCATATTTTATCATTAAACAATTTTTACTATCATTTCAGTGTTCAAAAACTCTTTGTTAATTGATCCCAAGTACCATCTCATAATTTTTATTATTTTTAATTACTATTGAGATGAATACACTAATATGTTTAATAGCTACTTACACTCATTTCTTAGAAGTTCTATTCTTTTGTCTATTTAACATTAATAATTTTCCTTAAAATTTTATGCTTATTTTACAAAGCAGGTTTTTTAGCATTTTCGTGCCATATTTATAGTAAATATCTTTTCAAGTTTGCATTTCAAAATCATTGATGCTAGATCAGTATGGTTCATTTTTATACAAAATAATGAATTCACATGTTAAAAAAACTTCAAATATTTAGTGCATATAAAGAAGCCATATAATAATAGATACAATTTAAGTCCACTTACATGAACTCCAAAAGCAGAAAATAATGAAGCAATGTTGAAAGAGGTATATAAATGACATGTAAAACTTACCCCCAAAAGAGAAAATGATTAACACAGTCATACCATGTTGCCTTGTGAGGGGGCAGAGGGCAGTCAGGAAGAGGCTTAAAGGGTGGTGACAGTGTTACTTCTTTGCCTGACTGTTAAGTATGCAAGTGTTCTGTTATTGTTGTTGTTGTTGTTAAATTATATTTTAAAAGTACCAATTTCCATAATTTATTTCAAAGTTGTAAAAGTTAAAAGAGGATTGAAGAAGTTGAAGAGTAAGAAAGTTTACTGAATCTGGCATTTTAGAGATGTCTATTAGTGCTACCATAACAAAGTTCCACAGACTGAGGGGTTCAAACAATAAAAATGTACTTTCTCACAGCTTTGGAGGCTAGAAGTCTGAGGTCAAAATGTCAGCAGGGTTGCCTTCCTTGGATTATAGATGGCTGTCTTCCTGTTTTTATGTGGTCTTTCCTCTGTGTTTGTGTCCTGAGTTTTTCTTCTTATAAGAACACCAGTGATATTGGATTAGAGCTGACCCTAATGACCTTATTTTAACTTAATTACCTCTTTAAAGACTATCTCTTTAAAGTATCTCATTCTGAGGTACTGAGGGTTAGGGCCTCAAATGGGAATTTTGAAGAGACAAAATTCAGCCCATGACAAAATTACTGGTAATTTCTGGCAATTTCAAGAGAAAATCTACCATAAAATACTGTGGATGAAGGTCTTATTTATTTCTCTAAGCCAGTCTTACAGAGCTTACATTCTAAAGAGAGGAGGCAAGATCAATCAATCAATACATAACAACAGATAGTGCTAATACCTGAAGAAGAAAGTAAAACAGAAGAAGGTAGGTAAATAGTGATAGAAGATAGCTAGGACCTACATTTTCAGTACGAGTGAGAGGAACAGCTTGCTCTGATGAGATAACTCTGGAAAAGAGAATCATATGAAGTAAGTAAAAGGTCCATACGGTTATCTGGAGGAAAAGTATTCCTATTCAAACAATATGAAGCCCTATTCTAGGAGTGTGTTTGGCTGTTCAAGGAACAGTGTTACTGAGATTGAGCATGGGACGAGTAGATATAATTATGGTGGAGAAGTAAATGGAACCTGAATCATAACGAGGTTTACAGGTCCTGATTAAGGACTGGATTTACTCTAAATGTTATGAGAAGCCATTGAAGCATTTTAAGATGGGAAATGGCATGATCAGGTGTATATTTTACAAGTCTTATTTTATCTGTTCATTGGAAGGAAGTAGAAATCTCATAAATGGTGGGAGGAGGGGGAAATCTCTGTAAAACTCTAAAAGCAGGGAGAGTGGTTACAGGTGACAGTCCAAGCTAGAGATGTAGTCAGCTTTGACTAGTGTGGTCACAGTAGAAGTGAGAAGTACAGGCAGGATTTATTTGGAAGAAGACCCAACAATATGTTCTGATGAGTTGACAAGGGATGTGAAAGAGGATGTGGCATGCCTAAGAATTTAGATTGGGCAACAGAATCATCTACTGAAGGGGCCAACAGGATCATCTACTTTAACAGAATCGTCTACTAAAAACAGATGACTGGAGAAAATGAGAAAGAGCTCAAATTTTGATGTGCTAGTTCATGCTATGTCCATTAGTCATCTAGGTGGAGATAGATTTTTAAAAAAGAAAAAGAATAATCTAGCAAAACTGAATAACCAGCTGAGGTCAGATAACAAATTTGTCAGGGAACCAAGTAGCATAATTATATAACTATCTGCAATTCATACCAGCCTGGATGCAGAGAAAGCAGATGGTTGTTGATGTCACCCAAAGCTGGCAACTTGCATGGTTAATATAGTAGGAGACCAAGGGAAATAAGGATTCATTACCTCTAGTTGAAGAATAATTTAAGTAGCTGAGCAGAGAGTTTGTATCTATTATTTTTGGCTGTCTGTCTAAATTGCTTAAGAAATAGGTGTCTTTTAAGCCTTGGTGAAATCAGTGTCTCAAATATATAATCAAGGTTCATCCCCTCCCAACCTCTTGCATCCCAACCTGAGAATTCTCAGAATCGGATTTATTTAAGGTTCATTCTCTCTGTGGTTGTAGTATGGCTGTAGCAGAGCTAGGAACTAGTGCACACAGACCCTATCATGTCTAAGGAAGAAAGGGTATGACTCTGTCAAAACTTCATCTTAAAATGAAGGACCTTTACCAGAGACTCTCTAACAATCTTTTCCATATTGTCTAGACTTGGTTTTACTAAATTAGTAAAATGGCATTCCCATGGTTTCTCAGTGACCAAGATTTAACTCAGATGGGGATGGTAAAACTTTCTTTGAGGAGTGAACATGTATGCAAAATCTGGAGAGTATATTGGCAAGGAAACAGAAAAAGATTTCTACTTAGTATTAAAAGTTAAGTAACAAGACGAATAATGAGGTAAATAACTAAAATAAATTAATGAGGATATATGAAAATGAAGAAGAGAAAACTGGGTCAAAGAGCAGCTTCATAAAGTGCAGCAGAGGGCTGGAAAGTTATAGGAAAGACACAAACTTAGCTTCAAAAATAGATAATTTAGTCAGGATTATTTTTATTGGCGTAATAAGGAAGGGTAATCAATGTGAATTTTGAGATTAAAACAAGGATTGATAATGCTGAACAAATTACCAAGGATTATGTCCATAAACTGAGAAGTCTGCTTTAAAGTCAATAACCATTGGGGCGCCTGGGTGGCTTAGTCGGTTGAGCGTCCGACTTTCTCTTAGGTCATGATCTCGCGGTTCTGGGTTCGAGCCCCATGTCGGGCTCTGTGCTGACTGCCAGCTCAGAGCCTGGAGCCAATTTCAGAGTCTGTATCTCCCTCTCTCTCTGACCCTCCCCTGCTCACGCTGTCTCTCTCTCTCTCCTAGAAATAAATAAAAATATTTAAAATAAATAAGTAAATAAAGTCAGTAACCATTAAAGAATATTTAGATGGATAAACAGAAATATTCAAGGAAGAGTTTAAGGAATTACTCCCGTAGGAAAATTGTAACTTTTTGCTTTATTTTGTAGTTTAAATTCTATACTCTGCAATACTCAAACCTATGAGACAGTCCTTTCCCCTCAAAGGCTACTTTTGGTGATGTTTTCTAAGTTTAGAAAGTTGAACTAGAAGGTTAGAATCTGAAAAGAACATTGCTAATGGAACCTAGCATGGAAAGAGACTCCTACATAAAGTAAGTGCTCTCAAAAAAGGAGTTGTAAATTAAAGGAATTTATCATTTTTTGAGAATGTAATTACACTGAAGAAGTTTCAGAAAATAAAGAAGTTGTCCTAAGGGAGATACCTTCATTCAGAGATGAGCTTTATTTTTCTGAATTTTGAGTATCAGCAAAATTCCAATTTTATTAGACAGTAATCTGTGTGTTCATCTTGTTTGCATAATTCCAAACTTTCTGGAATATAAAGTTTCAACAAATTTTATTTTTCATCAATACATTGGTCATGAGAAAATGAATAATCTTTTGCAATGGCAGGTCTTATATGTATAATTTTAATTATTAGTAAGCTTAATTATGCATGCTTATGAATGTTGATATGTTAGTAGCATAAAAATTACAGTTAGATGTATATCTCTTATGCACAGAGTGAAAATATTCTATAATCCTAAGGAAGAAATATTAGGATATATGTACCTCCCCTTAAATCATAGGATGTTGCGGTATATTTTCTCCTTAAATAAGAGCAACAAATAAATGAATTAAAATAATTATGTTATCTTTGATATATACATCAACCATCAAGACACCATTTCAAAATTAATTTCCTTTGAAACATTATAGGCTATGTTGAAATGTGTAACCCTCTGAGGAAAATATAAAGATAAATTATTTGTGCTGACAAAGAGAGTTGACTTTCAATTTTCACTCTGGAGGTTTGATATTTGCCCACAGCAACACAAATTTTAAAACTAGTTAGAAAAGAAAATGAGTTTGTCATTGTTAAAATGAAATCCCTGGAAATTACTCACACATAGAACTGGAAACCTTTATATAATAAGAAGGAATATGAAACACTTAACCTGGAAAGTGATATATCAACATATTAAAATGGTCCATTTGATACTACCTTAGGGACCAGATTTAGTGATTTATGAAAGGAATATTTGGGTCTCAAAATCCTTCCTAAAGTTAGGTAAGGCTAGAAGCCAGCCCCCTCAGTAGATTATTCACAGTATGAAACCAATTCAGTGAAGCAAAAAAAAACATTCCAGAGACACTTTTTACAGACACCTTCTGCGAAATGAGCCAGACCAAGAGGAAATAAATTGTTTACCACATATTCCAAAAGTATGTATTTCTCCAGCCAGTTGTCTTTCTTCAGTTACCTACCACTCCAGGCCCTGCATAACTGACTCGGCTTTAAAGCGAATCAACAGCCTTGGTCACATGGCCGAAAGAAGCAGGAAGAGTGAAGGGTGCTTTCGGATACAGAGGACTAGCTTAAGTAGACTCTTAGCCCATAGGGGCTGCCTCAAAGTCCAGATGTGCCCAAAGGTTGTGAATTCTTCGGATACGAACATCTGTGTGGATGATCCTTCCAATGCCCTGGACTTTTAATTCCTTTCTTGATGAACTTGTCCTCTTGCCCTGGCTCAGTCCCCTGCTTCTGATCACAAAGAAGACAGGGGTTCACAGACCTAAATGTGAATTGGAACATGAGCAGTCTCCATAGCTCAGTAGGTTGAGCATCCAGCTTCAGCTCAGGTCATGACCTCATGGTTTGGGGTGTGAGCCTTACGTTGGACTCACTGCTGTCCACATGGAACCTGTTTTGAATCCTCTACCTCTCTCTCTGCCCTTCTCTCTCTCTCTCTCTCTCTCTCTCAAAAATAATAAAATAGAACATTGAAACAAAAACAAAAAGATGCGTGGTCATAGAAAATTGAATGAGAAAAAAAATGACGTGTTAATTTTCACTAATTGCTAACTCAAATGTATTATTCCTTCAAATATGAACTGAAGCAACAGCAACAAATTACTCTCACCAATAACAATTGCATATATTTTCATACAATATTTCAGCTGTTACAGTATCGTGTCTTCATAAATATGATATTTATTAGGCCTGATATTCTTATTATTTAATGTGCTAATAAGCACAGTATTTTAATGTGCTAATAAACGTGTATTTGCTTTCTTGATATTCCTATAAATGTATTTCAATATAATTATTTTCCTTTAATTCTAGATATCATATTTAATGAATGTGAAAGCATTATTTGCAGCATTCTCAGAGACTTACAGTCTGCCAAAGTGCCTATAACGCACAAAGAGATTTAGAGTCCTTAAAAATCTTGATATAACTAATAACCCCAAAAAAAAATCAATATTTTAAGCATTTATTTTCTGACCACTGACTCTTAATGTCCTAGTTTATTCCTTCAAATCTTCTCCCAGTGCCAACATTTCTTCTAGCCTCCCCCACCCAGACCTCCCATTGAACCCGTTACTTGTTTATCCCTCATTCCACTCATGTCCTCAGTTCCCTCCTTAAGGAGCTTGGATTCCATGACCTGTAATTAAAACCACTACTTTATCTATACTTTGCCTCATTCTCCCTTTATGCTCTTCACATGGCCAAAGCCAAACTCTGATCAAATACAAATTCCTTTTGTCCTGTGGGCCCAAATAGCCCAGGATCTCCCTGTTCATCCCCATCCCCAACATTTACCAGCTCCCCAACACTATCTACCTGGAGACCCTCAGGTCTAATCATGTCCATAGGTCTCGTTTATGACACTAACCAAAAGTAGCCCAGGAGTCCCTGATTAATACAATTCTGGGCGCTCCTTTTATGACCCCATTTCTATCGATACATAACTCTTAAAACCTTCTCACTCTGCCCTATGGAATTCATGGTCAGTCATCAGCAAAGCTTCCTGTAATGTCCATCTCTTTACTGAATGTTTCCTTCCTCTTACTTCATCTGAAACCTTGCTCTACCCAATGATATTGCTTCTCCTGCCATCTACTCAGACCCCCTGGATACGGGGCCTGGTGACAGGGTAGTTGTTCTTCTTTTTGTTGCTTCCATAGTATTCTCCTTTCTTGCCCCAAAAGCCCTGCTTAGCATCTCAGAGCATTTGCTTCTCTTGTTCATTTTCCCTTTTTGAAGTGTTGTACCAATTCCCTGGACCATGTCTATTCATTCCTTGAGGAGTTACAAACCCAGATCACTGTGAATCTCTCCAGAACTACTCCTGTCACACTTTTTGTTGATTTCAATATGCATATAGATCCTTACATTATCCTGTCCTCTCACTTGAAACACTGCTCATTTATGTTGTCCTTTCTCTGGTTCTAGTGTAACCTTATTATTGCTGTTTTTATAATATCAAAGACTCTAGTCTCTGACCACCACCTATCTTTCCTCTCATCGTTTAGTACTCTGACTTCTAAATTTTTGACCCACAAGAAACCATAAGCCATTGATATTATCATTTTTCTATGTTTCTTTCTCATTGTCTTCATATCTAGCTTAAATCCCACAGCCACAAATTATAATTACTCCTTTTTATAGAGCCCCCCATGTCCCTTTGCTTCTCTTACTTCATATACTCACTTGATATATCATGGATTAAGTCCAACCGTCCATTTATATCTATGTTTACACTATCAAAGCTAAAGGTGGCTAAAGAAGTATACCCAACATTAAGACTGGTTACACCACCTTGAATTCATGAACACTCACTTTAAGCAGGACCACAGTGCTGCTGGGCCATTCCACTAGGTTTTCCTCAAACATTCATACTTCTCCTCTTCTTAGCAACTATTTTACACTTCTCCTTCTGTAAATTTCCAGCAAATCTTTCCTATCTTCCTCTTTTGTCGATAACTTCTTCTGTTTTTCTGAGAAAATGGAAGAAATCAGAAGCAGCCAACATCTAAATACATGTTGTGCCTTTCCTCCTAATACCTTGAATGAACTCTATGTTATTACCTAAGGTCCATTCTCCATGCATGATACAGATTCCAACACCTCTTGTTAGTTCAAGAGTATTGCCTCAGCCATTCTTTCTTCTCTCTTCTGCATCATCATTTTCTTTTTTTCTATTCCAATATTTTTTTTGCATCACTATACAAGTATTTCGCAATAGTGCCCATCTTTAAGGGAAAGCAAAGGAAGGAAGGTAGGAAGGAAAGAAGGAAGGAAGGAAGGAAGGAAGGAAGGAAGGAAGGAAGGAAGGAAGGAAGGAAGGAAAATCTGTCCTTGTAGTTATTGCATGGTTCTATGATTTTCTTTAGTGCAAAATGCAACAGATGATTTGTCCATCTTCACAATCTGTAATTCCCCTCTCAAATTCTGCCTTGAATTTGCTTCAATCATGTTTTCATTCTAACACTCTATCAAAAATCTCTTGTCAAGATCACCAATGACCTTCATGTGTTTAATCCAGGAGTCAGTCCTTGTTTAATCTCTTAGTAGCATCAATACAGTTGATTACTTTCTCCTCCTTGACTTTCTGTGCACCAGTTTCTCTTGATTTTCCTTCTCCCTCACAAGCTGCTGTTCTCAGTCTCCTTTCCTGGCTCCTGATCATATTTCCTACTTTTGAACTTAAAATGCCCTAAGACTCAGTACTTCAGTAACTATATCCCTTGTAGTGCCAAAGTAATCTTATACAGTTTCAGGAATTTAAATGCTGAAAGCTCTCTATTATAAATCTCTGATTTATTTGACTCCCTAATCACTAACCACTGTTTCCCCTTAGGTATCTAAAGTAAACCATCTCCTGCCCCCACTATATTTGCTTTCCCTACATTTTTACCCATCTCAACAAAACATCTCCAATCTTCCTTGAAGTCATCTTTGACTTTTTTTTTCTCCTTACATATGATATTCGTCTCATCAGGAAATCCTGTTGGTTTCACCACTAAAATATATCCAGAAACCTCTAGGTTTGCTGCCATCATCATGGTTCAGTGATCATGCTCTCTCTTCAGGATTCTTGCATTAGACATTGTACTGTGTTCTCTGCTTTGGCTTAGCTAGCACCCTACAAGCCATTCTCAACAGGATGACTACAGTGTTCATTATCACATATGTCAGCTTTTACTTGTACAAAAACTTCCAATGACTTTACATCTTACTCAGAATAGGACTAGGCCCCATATTCATTTTCGTATTTTGTCTGAGCTGTATCAACCTTGGTCATTACCATTAACTCCCGAGCTCATGAAATATATACACACACACACACACACACACACACATATATATAAATACACACACACACACGTATATATACACATATATATATTTCTGTGACATTCTTAATTGGTTTTCTAATACTCTATTAAAACTCTATTAAATACTCTACTGAAGAGTATTTGAGTATTAAATACTCTATTAAAACAAAATTTGATTCCTCTAATCAAGATGTCTGTACTATTCCTATATATTTGTATATATTTGTATTACTTATATGCACTGATTATTTAGCAAAGGTATAGTCTATTTTTTATATATGGAATAGGATTAAATGTCTATCTTTTATGTGAATAATAAGTGATGAATAGATTGTTACCTCCTATTATTATAAGTAGTAAATGACAAGTGAGTTTTTACTATTATTGTGAATAATAAATGAAGAACAAAATCTGTTTTCTTATGTCTTAAACTTTTGCCACCCAATTCCAAACAAAAGCTTGATTGGGAGAGTTAATACTCCATATTATGGTGTTTCTCAGCCTTGTTTCATTTCTAGCTGTCTAATAAGCCCTTTTATACATTTTTGCCCAGAAACCATGCCACCCACAGAAATTCTGCATATCTGTTTATGTACGGTAGTCCTTTGGAGATACAAAAACCATTGTAATATCTTAGATCCTCTCAGCTCACAAATCTAGTTTGCATCTCCATGAAGGCCATATTGTCCCTATGGAGAATGCATTCTTTATGGGGACATAGAGATGCAATCCATTCCCAAGAGATGCAGTTATTTTATGAATTTATCAATCCAAAATAGAGTCAGTGAGCTCTGTTTTTAGAAGACATTGTTTTGCTCTTTCATATGATTAACTGTTATCATATTGTACTATGGTATTTTGCTATTCGCTTATCCTGAGGGACATTATAGAAAAAGGAACAAAAGCAAAAAACAGTTATGTAAAATCTACTACCATATTATTACATGATTGTAGAGGATATGTTTTGCTGTACTACAGTGTCCTTCTTTTAAAGAATGATGATTAAAAATTTTCTCAAGTAGGATGAACCTAGAGAAGTGAGTGCCCTGGGCCAGGCTAGTAAGTAAATATTTAAATAAGATAATTTAATGTTTAACATTAAATTAGTATTCTTGAAATTTTTGTACACGATTTAATGGAAAGGATGAGATTTTATTAGAGGAAGGGTGTGAAAGATAACCACTGTTGTCTAAATTCTAGAAAAATCAATCTCCTCAGGACCACTTCCCCTCTCTGACACCCACACACACACACACACACACACAGACGCATGCACACACATTCAAAAAGGAAAAATACACACTTACATAAATCCATTCTCATCTGTGGGCAACTTAGATATTACTTATTAGAGTATATTTATTAGGAAACCTATGCTGTATGCACATATACTCTAAATAGGTTAGAAATATCTTCCTTCAATACAGTACTTTCCATGAAAAGGACTTCAGGTGAGGGAGGGGAGAAGAAAATTCTTCTGGTAAATATACTTTCCAGGGCACCTGGTTGGCTCAGTTGGTTGAGCATCCGACTTTGGCTCAGGTCACAACCTCATGGTTCATGAGTTCAAGCCCCGCATCAGGCTCTGTGCTGACAGCTCAGAGCTTAGAGCCTGCTTCAGATTCTGTCTCTGTCTGTTTCTGTTCCTCCCCTGCTCCTGTGCTGTCCCTCAAAATAAATAAAAACATATAAAAAATTAAATAAATAACTTTCCTAATTTGTTGCATTCCCAGTATTGTGTTAGCATCATGTTGGATTGCTATTCCGGGGACCTACCCACATGGACTGCCCCTTAACCTCTGATCTCAAGACCAGGAATAGAAAAGCCTTTCTTGAGCCCATTACCTGTTTTGTTTTGTTTTTTAATCATTTGGGTAATGAACTTAATGACTGATCTATTTCTCTGTGTTGCTTGGCCAAAGCTCAGAGCCATATTTCTGACATACCTATAGCAAAGCATATAGACCATTGTATATTTTATTTTTTTGTGGTTTTAATAACTTTACCACTTATTTATGTATTTATTTACTTATTTTCAACATTATGATTTTAAAAAATTTTAATAGTTATTGTCAAGTTGGTGTTGTATATTTTAATTAAAGATATGTGAATATAGGTAAAGTACTTTTTAAATACCTACTTAATAAATATTAGTAGTACTAGTAGTAGCATTAGTACCTGTTGCTATTTTGGCATCATTTTCTCTTAACTTAGTCTGATTTTTTTCCTAAATTTATTTTCTTTCTTCTCAATTTCCTTATTTTTTTCCTTTGTCATAATTTATGTATCTTTGCAAACTATCTTAAACCCTTTTTAGAATGAAGAAGCTTATTAGTAAATATTTATATTTTATTCTCCAAAAAACCTGGCAAAACATTTTGACTCAATATTTATTTTTTCAGATTAACTAGCAAAAAAATGTTATCTAATTACTAATGTGTTAAAACATCTTAAAGACACAGATCATAAATGTCTAAAGAGTATATATTGACCCTCAAGAACTACAAGACACATGTATCAAATTTCTAACATAAGCATGAATAAAATATATGATTAAAATAATAAAATAAAAGTAATTATTTAAATATAGTAAATTATAAAGAATGTTTTCCAAAACATAATGGCGAATAAAATCTAGACAAAATGTTAAAAATGAAGAAAAATTGACACAATTAAAAAGAGCTTATTTAGTTAGTATGATGATTTTCATGGCAACTGGAAAACTGTTATATATGATTCTAAGATTACAAAGACCTTGTAATCCAAGGAGAAACCTAAAACATAAGACCAACCAACTTAATAGAGAAAGATTGGAGGTAGGAAAAATGGTGCTAACATATATGAAATATATAGCCATCATAATTCTTATATATATTCTTCCAAATACCTCAAGTAATGTAGTAACATCATATATACTGAGGTTTTGGAGAGTGCTTTGGTTTTTATAAATGAAAGGGCATTCTTTTGTTTTATATAGTCATTATAAGTCGCTGCCTACACCTCCAAACATGTAAATATTCTGACATGGGTACCTGATACCCAACACAAATTTGATGTAGAGAATAAAGTCTTACACAGATGAAAATGTATTTAGCTTCTGTATCTTTTGTCCTCACTGATATATTTTTCTGCTGATAACACAGAGCTGGTCTTTTAGAGGATGGCTCATTTCTGGAACACTGGTTATTTTGTGATGTTGTTAATTACTTTGCCTTTTTTTTTTTAATTTTTATTTATTTCTAGGAGAGAGAGAGAGAGACAGCGTGAGCAGGGGAGGGTCAGAGAGAGAGGGAGATACAGACTCTGAAACAGGCTCCAGGCTCTGAGCTGGCAGTCAGCACAGAGCCCGACGTGGGGCTCGAACCCACGAACCGCGAGATCATGACCTAAGTGAAAGTCGGACGCTTAACCGACTAAGCCGCCCAGGCGCCCCAATTACTTTGCCTTTTGTAAGGATGATGTGGATGGCTGAACACAACTTTTTGCAGTTCCCTGAGGCCATATATTATTTCTGTGTTCTACCTAGAATTGAAACACTGTCTTTACCTAAAAAAATTTAACTGATCTTTAGAACATTTAAACTAACGAAGGTATATTTAAAAATCATTACAAAAAAAGCTACTGCCTTATATCTGTTGAGTTATTACACTTCTGTAGAACTTTGGGTTCAAATAAAGACATAAGATAATCTGGGGCACCTGGGTGGCTCTGTCAGTTGTTTCCTACTTTGGCTCAGGTCATGATCTTGTGGTTCGTGAGTTTGAACCCCACATTGGGCTCTGTGCTGACAGCTCAGAGCCCGAAGCCTGCTTCAGACTCTGTGTCTCCCTCTCTGCCCTTCCGCCACTCACACTCTGTCTCTCTCTCTCTCTAAAAAATAAACAAACATTAAAAATAGTAATAATAAATAAATAAATAAATAAATATGAGTTATAAGTTGTGACTAATTAAGTAATAAATGCCAGGAGTTACAGCATTAATATTAAAAGACAAATAAAGAATATACATTTTAAGCAATATTAAACTCGGAATTATAAGTATAGCCTAAGGTATATTTGATTGTAAGCATTTTTCTGTCAATTAAGTAAGAATTGCTATTAATGCCTAGTAGTTTCTAAATATTTATTTATTTATTTTGAGAGAGAGAGAGAACAAGGCAGGGGAGGGGCAGAGCAAGAGGGAGAGAAAGAATCCCAAGCAGGCTTCACACTGTCAGCATAGAGCCAGATGTGGGGCTCAATCTCAGAAACTGTGAGTTCATGACCTGAGCCAAAAATCCAGAGTTGGATGCTCATCTGACCTTGCTTGTTTATATTTACAAATTGAGTACTTTAATGGATGTGATTAGATGGAGCGATTGCTTGATTTTGAGTCTACGACAAGTGGGGGTTTTATAGGGACACTAATTCTTTATACTACTTTTTCTCTGGAATAGTCCTTCTGGGACATGCATAGATAAAGAGATATCCTGCACAAAACTACAGCAGAAGAAGAAACCAAAGCAGGAGCTGGTGATTAAATTAAAAAGAAAAAAAAAAAAAAAGGTTTTTACCATTAGTTCAACCCATTCAGTAAAACCTTACTGAGCACCAACATGTATTAGACAAGACTCAGTCCCTGGAAATTTGAAGAAGAAGAGGAACATGGTGTCTAGTCTCAAGGAGTTCTAAGCTCCTGGAGAATAAGAAGCAGAAAAATAATTGTGGCATATTTATTAAATGTTATAGCAGCAAGCACAGAGAGAAAGTGATTAAATCCATGCATAGCTGTTTCAAGGAATGGCAAGTTTGATGAATCTAGTAATATCAGTGAGAATTTTCCAGGAATAAAAGGGGGTTCAAGTCCGAGGAAACAAATGTTGACTGAGAACATATATTACATCCTTTTCAGTGTAAGATGTAGCATTCAAAAAAGGAGGGTAGTTTAGAAATAAGCAGAGTATAGGTTATTTTATTCAGACTGGGAGAAAGGGGCATATTGAATTTACGATTTTTGTTTTTTTCACATTTTACTTATTCTTATGTTTAAATAGGAGATGATGAGGTCCTGAATCACTAAGGCAGAAGTAGTAGAGAAGGTGGAACAGAGAGATTGTTCAGTTGTACTTGGTGACCAAGTTGATATATTGCAAATGAGGGAAAAAGGGTTTTGTAAATGACTTTGTGTTTCCTATTATGAATCATGAGTCCATGGCAACATCATTGACTGAGTGAAGTAATTCAGAAATTCAATAGGATGGGCACATTTTATAAGAACAATGACCGTGATGGAACAGAGAGAATATACAGAGAGGGAAGTGATGCTGTGACAAATTCTGAAGAACTCTAATGTAGAAAAACCAGCTCAGGTAAATGAGAGGTAGGACAGTCCAGGTAAGACATACTATCTCAAAACACGTTTCTAGATTTTATAATCCTTGTCTCAATGTCTAGAAAATTAATTATGAGTTATATCAAATGTATTAGCATATCACCACTGTCTAAAAGTCTCTGTATAAAACGCACTGTCAAAAGGCATAAAGACACGAGGCATAAGTCTTAAGGAAAGAAGGACAGCAATGACTCCAAAACTTTTATAATGAAGTGACTAGAAGTAAACTGGCACTACTGGTAAGAATACAGACAAACGTTGAAAGAATTTCAATTTCCATTCACTGTGTGGGAATTTGGCTTGTTCAATATAAACAAAATGGTTTCTTAAAGAATTTCCCAGAATTCCTGGTGGTTAGCAAGGAGTAACTACTTTGCTGATTTTTAAAATAAACTCCTTGTGGAAGTGATGAAAGCCAATCTCCTTGTCTCCATTTTTTTGAACCTAAAGAATTTGAAAAGAACTTATAATTTCAGAGTTTAGCACCTGAAAACAAGACTGAGGATGAGCATTCTGGAAAATGTATAAACAGAATTTCTGGAAAATTTCATGCAGATACCATCCAAAGTGCTTGGATTATTTTATAATCTTCTGGCTGAGAGGCTAAACAAGCCCACACTTAGAAATCTTGTAATCAGTGGTGAGTTTCAGCCAGTAACTCCTTCCATGTTTCAGACTATTGTTAAAACAGCTGAGAAATTGTTTCTCCTGGGGAAGTGCAAACGAAGAGTCAGCTGGTTGTGATCCTTAAAATAGTTGTAGAGATTCAGTGAATCTGGACCATTTCTTAGAAGAACTGAATGTGCATACGGAAAAACAGAGAGACACCAATTAATCCTTGGTGATAGAGGGATGACATTGAATCCTGCAGTGAGGCCACAAGTTCTGACAAACAGATGAGTTCAGGTTCCTATTAAGAAGGAAAATCTTAACTACCAAAATACTACCTCAAACAGGTGAGTCACTCATTTGTCAGAGCCCCAAAGCAAAGGCGAATCAAATACTTTTGTCACAGTTTTACTCTGGGAAAGCTTCCAAGATAGTTGTGTCTCTGAATCACCAAGTGAAACCAGTGGAGAACTTCGATCCTTGACTGTTTGTGCTGTGGAGGTGCTTAGATCTGGGTGGTAATTTCCAGCTCTCAGCTCATTACTTTAGCTAGGTTGCATCCCTGCGTTCTCTAGCCATAGCAGGAGACACTCATGAAGTATCCGTTTGGTAGGGAAAATAGCACTGGTTTCAGTTCAATACTTCATTTGACTTTTCCTAGGTGGGCAAATCTGAGCCTTAGGACCCTCATCTATATGTGAGGATAATGATACTTCAACTGTGTATTATATGACCTACACAAAATAATATGTTACAAACTTCCCCAGAGTTGGCACATAATAAATTATAAAAAACATATCAATCCACTGAATAGATATTTGTTGGTGCTATGTTATGGGCAGGTTGTCCAGAAAATTTAGGAATAAATGAAATAATTTCAAAGCTTATTTATTTATCTATTTATTTATTGAGAGAAAGAATGAGAAACAGCAGGGGAGGGCATAGAGAGAGGGAAGACAGAGGATCTGAAGTGGGCTCTGTGCTGACAGCAGAGTCTGATGCCAGGCTCGAACTCATAAACACTGAGATCACAACCTGAGCCGAAGTTGAACACTTAACCTACTGAGCCACTGAGGTGCCCCTAAATGAAATGGTTTTAAATAAATCTCCTTTTTACTCTCATATTATCACTATCCACATATTTAAATATTGGAGTTTTCTTCATTGTTAGATGAAGATTCTATTTAAAAAGAAAAGCAGAGTAAAATTTAAATAGAAATTAATCTGCATCTATACTTTAATACAACTAGGCATGAGACATGGAAATCACCCCTAGGCAGGCTACCCACTTGAGTGACTGCTACTAATTAGGGTCCCACAAAAGAGCCACATAAAGCTAGACACAACTCTTACTTTGGAGCTTATAGCACCAATTGACAAAGACTGTCCTATGTTATCCTCATAGTTCTCATCTTTTTGAAGGGCCTCCTATTCTAAGCAAATTTTAAATAACTGCAGACCTATCCTTTCTGGCAACTGGGGAATGATGTGTCCCACAAATACTGGTACTAGTAATATGCATGTAAATATGTATCTCCTAGAAATATGTCATGTCCTACAATTTTAGGGATTCTTATAGAAAGTAGAATAGTCATGACATCCTGCCACATGATAAACTTTTTGGATTCCATTGTCTCACATACAAATAAACAGTGTGTGCCACCCTGACCTTGAACATGGGTATTAAAATCAGCAAAAGGTCATTTACTCAAGTTTATATAAAATAAGAACTGAGGGGGCACCTGGATGGTTCAGTTGGTTGAGCCTCCAACTCTTGATTTCAGCTCCTGTCATGTTCTCAAGGTTGTGGGATTGAGCCCTTCATTAGGCTCTGCACTGAGCATGGAGCCTGCTTAAGATTCTCTCTCCCTCTCTCTCTCTCTCTCTCTCTCTCTTCCCCTCCCCCCCCCCCCCCCCCCCCCCCCCCCCCCCACACACCCCTCCTTCCATCCCTCCCTTTGGCTCTCTCTCTGACTCATACGCTCGCTCTCTCTCAAATTAAAAAATAAATTAAAAAATAAAAAAAGAACTGGGGCGCCTGGGTGGCTTAGTCGGGTAAGCGTCCGACTTTCGCTTAGGTCATGATCTCACGGTTCGTGGGTTCGAGCCCCGCGTCGGGCTCTGTGCTGACTGCCAGCTCAGAGCCTGGAGCCTGTTTCAGNAATAAATAAATAAATAAATAAAACTACTGAGACAAAGTGAGCTCTGTGGAAATATCTATCTGCCCATTTCCCTTAATTTGGATTTCTTTAGATTAGATATGATTATGCGTTTCAGGAAAATTGACTGTCATGACCAATAGGTTTTGCTCTTACTCTTTATTGTCAACAAGGCAAAACACTAGCTGGTCTCCCAAAAGCATAAAGAGTCAAAGCTATAGACCAAGCAAATGTGTCAGTGGGGGAGGTGCGGAGAACAATCTTCCTTCATCTGTAAGCAAACCCAATAATAATTTCATGTATCTGTAGCTACTGAAAATGTCCAGGAGGTGTTAGTACCGATGTGCTCAAGTGGTTGCTCAAGCCTAGCACTAAAGAGAGAACCATTAGCCATAGCAAAGGGCACACACAAATTCTTAAACTTTCGGACTCTACTCACTGTCCTTTAATCTCAAAAACTGATTGGGGAGAGGAAGATGAAGGAGGAGGAGAAGGTAATTTAGTATTTGTTTTTACAAGTATGGGAAAGTAGAATAAGCATTTAAAATTTCCGTTCTCTCCAACTTTAATCAAGGTTGCGAAAAAACTGATTCTCATGGTAATATAATGCATTCCACAAAGCCAGGGCTACCCATGTAAGAATGTTCTAACAGCTATTTCCTTTTATTTAATAGAGTCCCATTTTTTATTTTATTTTATTTTATTTATTTACTTATTTATAAGTAGGCTCCACACCCAATGTGGGACTTGAACTCATGACCCTGAGATCATGAGTCACATGTTCTACTGGTTGAGCCAGCCTGGTGCCCCTCTAACAGCTATTTTCAAAGCCAAATACAAAGATCTAACAAGCTGACTCTGGTTGTTTGTGAATTAATCACAAATAAAGAATTTGAATGTTATTCGTTAAACGTTTCATATAAGTTGAAAAAAAAATAAACTCCTGAAATCCATTATATACATGTTGCACATTGGTAGAATGAGACCCAAATACTGAGGTCTGGGTCTCTTCTGTCTCACCCCAGGCTCAGTGTATTCTTATTAAAAATTTGTGAACTAAGAATTGTTTTAATACACAGATTATATTTCATATTTCAAATTTATAATTATCAGACCACTTTTACCATACATTTTTATCAGTTATTTTTCATTTAGTTATCACAAATACTATGCAATGTATTATATTCCCCATTTTACAGATAAAGAAATTGAGGTTCTGAAGACGTAAGTACCTTGGTGAAGCCAAATATATTCAAATACATAGGACACTGAAGGCAAATATATTCAAATATAATTCTTTCTAATGTGGAGTTTTGTGCTCTGGTGAAAACATCACCTTGCATTTCTTTCTTTCTTTTTTTAAAATTTTTAATGTTTTATTTATTTTTGAGAGAGAGAGAGCAGGGGAGGATCAGAGAGAGAGGGAGACACAGAATCCAAGGACAGTCTCCAGGCTCTGAGCTGTCAGCACAGAGCCCGATGTGGGTCTCGAACTCAAAGATCGTGGGATCATTATCTGAGCCGAAGTCTGTTGCTTAACTGACTGAGCCACCCAGGCACCGCCACATTGCATTTCTAAAGGAGTAGGTAAACTAATCTAAAAGGTCCTCATAGTTACAGTATTATCTTGCCCAAAACTTATATCAAAGTAGGTTATTTGAGCATATTCCTCATTGGCCAATAGGCAGTTGGAAGTTACTTTTACATTTCCAGCAAATATTTGTCATCGCTATATTGGAAACACTCATTTCTTTCTCAAAGAGGAAATGCATCCTGGCAATCTAGCGTTCTGACATGGAAAGGGCCAGAGTCAACAGTAAGGAAAGAATACAATTGCCAAGATAAGCTGCCAGCAAACTATGTACCCTTGCCAAAAAAAGATTAGTGGGTTTCAGGAATTTGAAAAAAACTCATCAAAGCCACTATCACTTACATGATCAAACTTTTAATGTGTATTTATAAACTAATATCAAATTTGATTATTATAAATGAAGGGAAATATAACAAATATGTTTGCAAATTTGATGGCTCAATGCTTGATATTCTTAAATACATTATGACTTATTTAGAATCATAGACTCCTGGCCATAGTAGGAGCCTTAGGACTTATAACATTGAACCCTATCATTTTCCAGAAGGAAAATCCACATCCTTGACAAGTAAAATAGCCAAACATCACACCAGCCTCAGAGCCACATCTTGAGTCCAAATATTATTTTGCCTGAAGTTATACAACTAGCTATTGAAAGAACTGGAAGTAGACCTTAGGCTGTCTTTTTCCTTCCCCACATAGCTTAGTATTTTCTTATCTTAAAGAGACAGACAGAGACAAAATTTTCAGAAGCAAAATGAGTAAGCTGATATACACAGACTTCATATTTAAAGGGAAAAATGATGAAAATTTTTGGAAAAAATCTGCTGTAATTCAAAGAGCAAATTCATTTTATTTTCTGGTTTCTCTTTTGCTTTTTTTTTTTTTTAAGAAACTTTTAAAACCAACTGGGTAAATATCCATTACTTCATTTTGTCAAGGGCATGTAGTTAATGCTTATAATAATTGATTTAAAATTGAAACGTGTCTCAGCATTTCCCCCTAGAGTCCTATTTGAAGCAAATCCAACTACCTTTCTAAAAAGTCACCTCCTTTAATTTTTAATAAGCAGTAGGCAATTTATAAAAATAATTTTGGTATATGGCCTAAAGGAAATTTTAATATTAACCTCACTGAATTGTAGGCGTTTTATTACAAATTTTGTGCCAGTTTCCAGGCAAGTAAAACTTTCCTACTTTATAAGTTTTTCAGTTTTATATGTCAGCTCTATTATAAACCCTCATTATTGATATCATTTAGATGGGATGAAGAATGGGGTGGGAAGCTGCGGCTGGTAAGGCAGGAGAATCATGCAAGAGAAAGTGTGCAAAGAAGAGACGAAGATAGTATGGAAATTCCAGAAATGACTCCACCAAATCCAAAACATTCATAAAATCTCAATGGTCAAGGAAAAATTTTAAATAAAATTGTAAAGTAATTTGGTTTTGCCTTAATGGCAAACATTGCTCAGGTGTTAAGCCCTGCAAGAAAATTGGATCACCTAATTTTTTATTTAATTGTCTTTGTAAGAAAACACACCCATCTCAAAGTACCTCAAAGTCAGAAAGAGCTCATCCTCCTTTAATCTTTGTTTTCACTCGCCACAAAATTTAAGAAAATAAGTATCATTTCCAACTTAATACAACAATCCAGTGAGAAACAGATAAATAGTTTGCTGAAGGGTATATAATTAGTAAAAGATAGATGGAGAATTCCCAGTGGGTTAGGCTAACCAAAAATAAAACCCTTCACCACTTCTTAACCAGACTAAAGCCTTATGATTGATTGAATTTGTAAAATGACAAACTCTTTCTAGGTCTTCCTATACAAATAAGTAATGTCAGAAATGCTGATCTTATGTAGACCCAGCCATAGTAGTTTATTAAATTTCTTAGCTCATTCTTTATGTAATTATCACTGCTGCTGAAATTCCAGATCTTAGGGTAAATATAACCATACATATTTGTGTACTCCACTCCCCCCCCAAAAAAAGTAGCCTCCAGGCTTACAGTGTCTAATGCTGCACCCATCCTGAGTGACTTTCAATGTTTACCCATAAAAAATTACTCCATTACTGTGACTAGTTTACAGAAATAATTAGTCCTTAAATCTTAAGTAGCTAAATAGATCACTTGCTTTTCTTATCTTGATTTGCCTCAAGCAATTGGAAAAATATGTAAAAGTTGAGAAAGGCAAGTTAGGGAGGTGAGCCACAAAACACATTTTCCAAAGTTATGGGCAGAATATTATTCTTGTGACATGTTCCTTGACAAAAGCATACCATAGTCAACAGATTTAGGAGATAAGGATTATTCTATGTTACTTTCAGTGACTCAGTGGACATTTGTATTTTTTAGTTGAAGTGTACTCTCATTCTCTCTCAGAACTCTTATTTTGCTTTTTGATCCTCATAGCTCTTTCACTGGGGAAAGTACTGCTTCCTGAGATCAGAATGAACATTGATATTTTCTTAAGTCACCTTGTCTCTTTGGCCACAGTGATTAGTAAAGGGGTGGGAAGCTGTTCCAAGCTAGTTCTATTATAGAAATTCACTCATTCAGCCACAGTAGTTGGTCTGGGAGTGGCTGTTTGATCCAGACTCTGCAAATCAGAATCTTCCCTTGACAATTTTCTCACTAGGGTTCAGGTAAAAAGATGTCATTTTGTTCCTGACACTATATGATGGCGAGCTCAGAGCCCTTGTCTGTCTTGAGGAGAAGTGTGTCTGAGAATCTGAGGCAATATGCAAAGGAAGAAGACATGAAATTCAGAGACATGGAAGACACAGAGGTTGAAGTCTCTGGCTCCAGGTGTCCCAAAGCAGTATAACATTGGCTCTTTAGTTGGGTTCCTGTTACCGGAAACCAAAGATCCCAACTATGATGCCACAGAAGAGAGAACACTTGAGCTAGACCATTATAGTAAAGATCAATATGTCCCCTCTTGATAGGTGGAAGGATATTCAAGGAATATTTGTGCTCTAAAAGGACATGTGTGTGATTAGGGAACAGTAAGTAGACATGTATGTCTCAAATGTACGTTGTATGCAGGGGACACCTGCCTTTTTAAAAAATTTTCTTTGCTTTTCACCCATCTATTTTTCAAAAAATATAGTGCAGGAAATCTATAGCAAGAAATAAACAAGTGTCCAACTTTGGTTCAGTCATGCTCTCACAGTTCATGAGTTCGAGCCCTGCATTAGGCTCTCTGCTGTCAGCATGGAGGTTGCTTTGGATCCTCTGTCCCCATCTCTGTCTGCCCCTCCCTTGTTTGTGCACACACATGCACTCTCACTTTCTCTCTCTCTCAAAATAAATAAACGTTTTAAAAAAGAAAATAAACAGCATCAAATGCAGTATGAAAAACATCGCTTCTCGGCCTTTTGGCTAAGATCAAGTGTAAATGTAGTATGAATTACTACAATTTGTAGGAATTTTCTATTAGCCATGCATTTTCTGAAGTGCTTTACGTAAGGCGACTGTTTTCAAACTGTGGTAAGCAGATCTGCACATGTCGTGTGGAGTGACCAGCTTGGGGAGTACAGGTACCAGCATGGCCACTGGGGAAGCGAAGATCTGTAGTCTCCTGCTCCAGGCACATCTTTGAATAAAGGATCCCTTTTCCTTTTAGTTTGGTCATGGACTTCCATGTGTGATTGCTTCTAAAGATTGCTTGCAATCTAAAG
This sequence comes from Crocuta crocuta, assembly GCF_008692635.1. NCBI lineage: Eukaryota > Metazoa > Chordata > Mammalia > Carnivora > Hyaenidae > Crocuta > Crocuta crocuta. Next base: position 2,503,769 of record NW_027528345.1, read on the forward strand.
ATTGCTGCTAAAATGTATATAAGAACCATTAATTGACATCTTCTCAATTCTCACAATAAAGCCATGAGACATATTATTATCCTCATTTTATAGCTGAAGGAACTAAGGCATAAAAAGATTAAGCCACACACTAAAGATTACATAGCTTAAAAAAGGCAGAGGCAGGATTTGGACTTTGCTTTCTTTGCCTCACCCCAGGCAAAGAAAGCAGAAGATACTCTTATCTGCCACATTCTTCTATTGCCAGTACACCCTTAGAGCTCCTACCAGGATAGTGACCTCCTTAATGGTCCTCATGTTTGCCTCCTCGTTCTGTGAAAACCTAAACAGCTGATGACCAAGCACAAGTCTGTAGTCTGACATGTAGCCAGACTGGATGCAGCAAAGAAAGAAATCAGAACAGTTGTGGAACACCACTCAAGTGAGATGGAGAAGCTTCTTATGTAAGGTTTGAGTTCCTGTTGAAGAATTCAGAGCAGGATGTAAGGGAGGTAGCAATCAGTTCTGGATCTGCTGTTTCCCAAGTGAGGATAGGAGAAGCAGAGATTAACTAGGGTTGGGGGCCATCATGGGCAGATGGCAGTTGAGCAATTGAGCATTGCCAGTAATAGACAGGATGTAAAGCAGACCTGGGGTATCATTGGTAACACAACACTGGCCACTCGATGAAGGAGTCATGGAATTTCATAGCTGTGGCTTGACCTTGGAAATATCTCCAGTTAAGCTTACAGTTGGCATTATCTGTGACTTCATACTAATCTGAATAAAGACATGTAGCTTTATTCTTTTACCATTGGAGCTGATTTTCACTCTCAGTCCCAGACAGACTTCTGCTCTTTCACTTCTCTAAGCTTGCTGCTATCCCAACAAGAGTTCTGTTCTCTCAACAAATTTCAACGCCAAACACCCACTGAAATGTACCTAATACACTGAATGTATATTAAGCATGCCTCTAGGCAGTGGGGAATCAAGCATCTTATCTAAAAACATTCTTCCCTAAATCCTGGATCAATTATAAAGCTAAAAGTATCCAAAGTAATATTCCAACAAGACAAATTGGAAGATTCCTTGACCAAGCAGTAAAATAGATAGATGGGGATTTTTTCTAATGATTTTATTTTTAAGTAATCTGTACCCACAATGTGGGGTTAAACTCCCCACCCCAAGACCAAGAGTCACATGCTCTACTGACTGAGCCATCCAGGTGCCACAATAAATGTCTTTTTGATTTTTTAAATATCTTCTCTCTGATGGGGGGGGGAATGTGATTTCCTGAGGAAAAGCATTAACGGGAATAGATAACCCCTTTCCTTGCCCCAGATCCCTAAAAGTTAGAGAGATCATGCAATAGAAAGAATATAAAATGTAAGGGAATACCAAGGGTTCCACTAAAGATCACAGTGGTGTTCTTTGTCTTCTTCCTTAAGCCCCATCTTTCTACCCTTTTGCTTTCTCTCCCAACTTCTACCCTTAATCAGAAAAGATTCAGGACTTCTAGCTGGAAGAATTATTTATATTATAACATTACAGTCACATACTCGCTATACGCTGCACTTAGTGTTAGTCAACACAGCTGAAGACACAGTTTGGGTTTATTGCTTGTCCTGAAGTTGTTTACAGTCCAGAAATATTAATAGTTGTGAACAGAAGTGACACCACAAAAGTGGCATGGCATCATGCACAAAAGCTAAACAGTGGCAATTTGTATTGGATAATGGTGTCCAAATTTAAGCATCAGAAAAGAGATCTGTGGATGCCTGGGTGGCTCAGTCAGTCAAGCATCCGACTCTTGGTTTTGGCTCAGGTCATGATCTTACAGTTCGTGAGTTCAAGTCCCCCATCAGACTCTGGATTGACAGTGTGGAGCCTGCTAAGGTTTCTCTCTCTCCCTCTCTCTGCCCCTCCCCTGTTCTCACTCTCTTAAAATAAATAAATAAATAAATAAACTAGATTTGTATTAAAACTGACTAGAATGGTTCTCTGCATATCATAAAACTTACAAAGATTGTTAAGCATTGCTTAACTTTTAATTAGAATTTCCCTTCTTAATATATATCTCCCTCCAGCAGGAATCCTTCCTGAAAGAAATAATAAATCAGGGCAAGTTAGATTTAAAAAAATATATCAAGAAAATCCAGTGGAAAAGACACAATACTCTAAATTGGTTTTGCTTTTCTTCTGATAGGGAAAAATGATTCTCAGGATTGATGATTTGTTCATGTTTGACATGCAGTATATATATGAAAGCAAAGTATATGTTTATTACTTACCATATAATTACTGACATTATGCTTGATAGCATTATTTTGATATCCATTTTGTTAGATATAAAACCAATATATATTGAAAACTCTTCAAGAATATGGGTATCCCACATTTAACATGCCCTTTAAATAGTAATTCAGTCGGGTCTCTAATTTGTGCTTGGAATGTGGGAGAGAACTGCAGATGAAGACCACAATTACATAAGCTTGAGCCATTAGCGAAATTAAATACAACACACATAAACATGAAGAGTTGATTTAAAATAAATCAAATATCCTGATGTTGAAGCCACAAATTATGAAATTGTGTTTGGTTTTCATACTAACACCAAAACTTCAAAATGGCATCCACAACTGACTAAACTTCTTCTGCAGCCACAGTTTGTATGAGCCAACCCACACATTTAGGCAAGTACATGAACGTGGACCCGTCACCAATGCAATTTGTGGTCAAAGGACGGAGCAGTGCAGAGAGATCCTGCACTCATTCTCAGACAGAAGTCTTCAGAACAGTTCATTTAACTTAGGTCAAACATTGAAAACTCATGTTTTTCTGTGTCACTGAGGTTTACTGTTGGTCACCTTATCAGAATAAAATAACATGTGGATTGTGGCATATTTAAAAATATCTATGTAGAAAAATAGAAGGAAAGAAATACTACATGAATACACAGACTCTTTGAAACAACTTAGGTGCTATGCTTTCTCATATGTCTCACATAATTTTCCTTCTGTGCCTTTTGAAGTGTGGAGGGTCGTGTCCCTAGCATTTCTAGAACTGGTCCTTTTGCAAAGCTATCTGTAGAAAGTGTCAGAAAGATAGAATATGGCCTTTGGGACCTGGTCAATCTGAGATGGAATCCTGGCTCTGTCATCTACTGGCAGTTGGCCTTGAGCAAGTCATCTTACCTGACTCTGAGTAACCTAATCTATAAAAGCAGGATGGTAAGACCTACCATCACAGGCTGTTGTGTTAATGTCATAATGTATACAAACACCCAGCGTAGTGTCTGTCTCACGGCCGTAGAACAAAAAGTAGTACTGTTCCTAGTTCGCTATTAGTGTTATCATTGCTATTGATAATGTTATGCAGCATTGGCATTAATGGGCTACAAGCAGCTACTTATATTGCCCTTCTTGTTTGCCCACACTTTTGATCCTAACCATCCTGTTTATTTTTTTTAATCTGTGTCTAATAATACTTCTTACATTTTCCATGCAGTACTCAATGCTACTAATAGGCGCTAGTGGAAAACATGCATGCAGATAGACACAATCATCTTCCATCCTGTGGGGAATGTGAATGTGCTTTTAATGATCAGAGAGTTGAGATAAATGCCCTGACTCTTCCTAATAGAAGAGGAATATTCCAAAGAAAGGGCTGTTTGGGGCCATTGTTAATATGGTAGATAATAATGTTTAAAGGTTTCAAAATAACTTCTATAACTTGTACAAATCTATTATATTTATGAGCTATTGACTGTAGTTTTTAGCTCAGCATTCATTCCAGCAGTGTGTTCATTGAAGATAGTGCCTAATAGACGTGGAGAGTGGAAGGGAAGAGTGTGGCTTCTTGGTCCCATCTTTTAGCCTTTTCTCAAGAATTCCAATGTTCAGGAAGACCTGTACGCATAAACCTGACCACAGGAGGAACCCTTCTAGATTTAATGGTTAGACCCCCCAAGCTGTAATTTAAGTCCAGAGTATACTACATTGTTTTTATTTTTAATTAGTAACATAATATCTCAGAGCAATTTTTCCTTAGATAAAAATTTGAATAGGTTATTTACTATTATCAAAAATCTATTCCTCAAATCATTTGTGTAGGAGCATTTAAAGGCCTTAAAACCATTGGGAAATGAAATTATGCAAAATCTATCCTGTATATCCATGATGTTTTTATACCAGGTAACATTATTAGTATTTTAGTACATCTGTTTATCTTATTTTTTTTAACAGCTTACAATTTTTTTCATGTGTTTGTTTGCTTATTTACATATGTTTCTTCACTTACCACCTTCTGATAGGAATTTGGGACAGCTGGATTGTAGGGAAAACCTAAGCATTTGTGATCTTATTATAAATGCTTTATAGGAACATGTTGTAGAGAGTCACATGCTCTCACACACAAATTCTTGATCAACTGTGTTTTTTTATATAACTTAAGAACGAGAAGTTTTTTTAAAGGAACCATTTGTTTTTCAAGCCTGCATAATATGGCCTTCCCCAAAGCAGGGTAAAGGAGAAGCAGAGTCATTCTCAATGAAATAATATGCACTTTCTGGTTTACTTCACAGGTGTGTCCACCCTATCACCAAGTCTTCTTGGCTTACTGCTGCCTGTCCTTGGCATCCTTGTCTACTTGGAATTCTGAGTATGGTGTGACAGCTGCTGTTCCCCGCCCAGCTTAGAAGACACAGAGGACACCTTCATCCCCATGATGAATACAATTCCTTCCAATTTCTGTGGCTCCACCTTAAGCCAAATAAATGATACTTTAACAAACTTTCCAACACACATTATGATTTACAACACACATTATGACTGAGGCATTCAGGAACCCCTTCATCCAAAAGAATAAACTTTTAAATGGATATAAAATGATTTTTAACTCGTTCCAATATGCCTTATAAACCACTTAACCTGATTCTGTGACAGTTGCATGATTTAATCCAATGGGACAAGTTACAGTGTTCAATTCAATACTATAGGCTGTAGAGTGAAAAGTAAAATCACCATACACAGGTGCTTTAAATTTAATAACAAGTTGTGAAATATAATAGAGGTTGAAATGTTGATCGTATGTGGTAAATGTAAGAGTAAAACAGTCTCTTGTATTATTCTCTGTTTCGGGTCCGCATATTTTTGAATGGCCCCAATCATTCATGACATTTTGAGTTTTCTTGAAAAAAAAAATAGAGTATAACAGAAACCTTTTGACATAAATTCCATGACCAACTCATTTTACTGAATGAGTTGAAAGATTCTGAATACTGAAAACCAAATTCTAGAACTTTTTATCAGTATTCTTATTTTGAAAGTAAGTAATTTTCTAAATGCTTGATTTTTAGAACGGTAACACTTTTACGTTAGCTTTTTAGTGGTAAAGTTAACATACCATATGAAGATTTTTCTTTACTTTTATATTATTTTCTGAAGTTATTTTATGCTTTTCTGGTCATCAGTTTCAAACCTCAGAAATCATAGCTCTTCTCTAGAGTATCATCATATTGCTATATTTATTCAGACATGGAATAATGAATTTTGAAAAGTAGAGTGCTTCCATTTTTTAATTGAGATGTGACAGTCTTTACACAGCTAGAAATAAATGACAGTTAAGTGAGTATAGGTGTGATCTAATAATATTCTAGTATCTTTGTTTTTGTGCTCCATTTCTAAGTAAAACCTTTCTTTATTGAAGGTATCAAGAAATCACCTATAGGTTGGAAAATCTACAATATACCTTATTTTTTTTTAATTTACTCTTAAACTCATTTCCCACTTCAATGCAATAGTGAAAACTGGCTAAAGATACCAAATCAGTATGTTGCTAATGATACTCTGAAAGTATGCAATCTGGAAGGCCAGGAGGAGACAGATAATGTGTCTGTCCAATGGTGTCTCCCAAATGTTGGTGCTTTAGGTTTTCATAAGTTGTAAAAAGGAAGATGCACATTTCTTCATTCTCCATGATGTGCAAAGAAATGTGTTTGAGTGTGTATGTGAAAGAAATGGAATAATAAAGGATTAGCTGGCTCATGAAATAGTGCAATGTCTGAGGATTCAGGAGGTATAATCCTATTTTATTAGCACAACCTTGCTAGCTAATTAGAGACAGAGTTTATCTTTTTAGAAAGGATACCTTATAGGTTCATACAAAAAATATTTACAGGAAGCAAAATAGAACTATTACTACTTTACCCCCTTTCCTTTAATTTGTATAATTTTTGTACTATATATCGATGTGTAAATGTTTAGAGCTTTCATTATGAAAATATCAATAAATATTTCATTCGTTTACATTCAACTCTTTGTTATAAAATGAAACTTTTTAATAATAAGTGAAATGGATGATTTCCCAGTAGAAGTATGTCAACAGTCTTAAAATCATTACCAGATTTCATAAAATACATAATTATTTGAAAAAGAAACAAAATCTCTTCATACTTTAGAGAAATGAATACTGTGTAAGCCTTCTGTACAAATGTTTGTGTTTTCATTGTTACACTTTGGGGTTTTCCTTTTGCAATGTGACCCATGTTGGGCATTTTTATATAATCGACAACAACAAAATCTTTTGCCAAATGCATGCTCGCCTTTTATTTTCTAATGTATTGCAATAAAAAGCAAAACTGGTTAGATTTTGCATGATATGGTTCTGAAAGGTAAGAAGAAAACAGACTTTGGAGGTTGTTTCATTTTAAATTTGTGACAGAGATAAGGTAGATTAAAATCTCTCATACATTGATAACTCAAGCTTTTCATTTCCTCATATAATTGTATAAATTTGACTGGGACCATCAGTTTTAAACTGTTGTCAAACTAACTAATGTATCATCTGCTTAAGACGCAAGATTCTTAATTAAACTTTATATAGATATAGACATATCTGTTGTTTCTTTGTATTTCAGGAAAGGTGATAGTAGTTTTATTTGATACTGATAAATATTGAATTGATTTTTTTAGTTATTTTTTATCATTTTTTTCAATGGAGTAGTATAGGACTGTGCTTTGTCCTTTTTATGAATGAAAACAGATTATAAAGAAATAAATGTCTTACTGTTACCCAAAAAAAATAACAACTGTCCTTTCAATTTACCTAAAGTTCAATTCATTTTTAGAAGGTTTTCTTTCTTAAGTTTATTTATTTACTTTGAGAGAAAGTGTGCATGGGAGGAGCAGAAAGAGAAAGGGAGAAAGAGAATCTCAAACAGGCACTGTGCTGTTAGTGTGGACTCTGATGCAGGGCTCGAACCCATGAACTGTGAGATCATGGCCTGAGCTGAGCTGAAATCAAGAGTTGGATATTTAACCGACAGAGCCACTCAGGTACCCCCAGGAGGTTTTCATTGCAAGTTCAATAGCATGTAATAAATATTACTTGATAAGTAACAGTTAATTGTTTGAAAGGTTCTACAAAAAGTATACACACAGATGTAAACACACACACACACACACAAACTTGCATGTACATGTTAACACACACAGGCATCATTACATTGAGATAAGATCATCTGGTAAATAACTTTAATTTGGGGGGTTTAAATGAATATCACTCAAATCAATGCAAG